>NC_057813.1:5239357-5245963 GCF_018294505.1 Triticum aestivum
CTCACATTGTGTTTTTAAAATTGTTCAAAAAATTCTGAAAAATAATTAGCACACTCACACAACATCAATGTAGGTTGTCACAAATGTTCAAGAAAAAATTCAAAACATAACTCAAAAACAGAAATGGCAAATTCAACACTGAATAGTACATAACATAACTTGAGCTTTAGATTTGCCCCATTATAACACTGTTGTAAAATTTGTCATTTTTGTATCTTAAAAAGTATTTCAAATTTTTATACGAAATTTTATGACATAATACATTGATATTGCGTTAACGTGCTATATTTTTTTTTAGAATTTTTAAAATATTTTATGGCATCCGATGCACCGGTAGCACCGCAAATATTGGTGCACGGGATACATTCCAAGAGGGTGGCAGCGTAGCGGCCATCCTCTGCCTTTGTTTCCCGCCAATGGAGCACCACCCAGCCGGGTTGGGGTGGCCAATAACATGGATCGCAACAGGCCCATGAAGCGGTGCGGCCCAGGAAGGCCGAAGCCTGCCAGGGGGAGTGTCCTGCAGCCCTAGGGCACCTCGTGATGGCGGCGGCGAAGGCACCACCCACGGCAACGTCGAACCCGTCGGTATCCACCCGACCAGCGGCGGGGCAGTCCCAGTGCAGCTCTTAAGTTACTTTTTTTTTTGCATGTTTTTGGTATTGTTCTCGACCACGACAAATTATTTGTATATACCATGGCAATTAATTTTGCATATATTTAAATGGCCAAGTGTCAGATAGAAATTAATCAACAATTGTCATGATCACAATATCAAAAAAATTCTAAATTTTCCATGTCACGGTACATTTTTCTGCATTTTACCATGATCTATAGATCCATTTTTCAAAAATTTGTCATGTCACTTGCAATATATTTTTAAAAGTTTTGCCACCACTTGTGATAGTCAGATGGAAAAAACTAATATCTTTTATTTTTATACAGTTGCCATGTGAACTTAAGATAATTATATACATTTTTGATGTAACCAATAGTTTTTGTTTGACATTTGCCATGACCTAAGAGCAAAATTTAAAATTTTGCCATGTCACTTCTTCTTTGTTTTTTCTGTATTTGCCAGCGTGTGTCTACTCACATGGCAAAGATTACAATCTGTTTTCTACAGTTGACATGGCAAATTTTAAGATAACAACATTTTTTAAAGTTGCCCACGTGTCCCTTTTTTACACATATACATTTGCCATGTCACCGCTAGAATTGTTTCTTGCATTTCACATGCCACATAAAGCACTTTTTGTAAAAAGGTGTCATGTCTCTTTTGTACTACTCCCTCCGTCGCAAACTAAGTGTCTTAATCTTAGTACAACTTTATACTAGAGTTAGTACAAAGTTGAGACACTTATTTTGGGACGGAGGGAGTATTTTCTAAAAAAGTTTCCCATTCTACAATGATGGCAAAAATTTGATTATTTTTTCAATGCCCTTGTCTTGGCAAAACTATACATCATGTCAATACAAAATTATTTTTCTAATTGCCACATGGCAAACTTTTTTGGAACATTTTTTCCTGTAAATCTGTTTTTTAATGTGTTCTGCTCTACGCATGAGTTATATATTTGGTGGTAGTTTTATTACATACATCATGGCAAATTAATCATCAAAAAATGGCAACTATTTTTTATAGTGCTAACAGATGGAGGAGGTGTTTTTGACCTTAGAACATGACAAGTTTTTTTTATCACACTTACATGCATATTTAATAGGTATGGCAATTTTACCTTTGCATGTTTTTTGTAACCGTACTCAACCATGACAAATTATTTGTATATACCATGGCAATTAATTTTCACATATAATGGAAATTACTTCGTGTATCATGTGACATTCCTTTGTTTTGTATAATCTCATGTTTTGGAAATTCTAACATATTCAGACGCATGGGCTATAAAACTGTATGCTGCTTACTTCAGGTTGTCAACAAGCACAAAGTAGGCAACATACAGACCAATACCCTGTTCATTGATTCCAGCCATCGGTGTTCTATTTTTTCATGCACGTCATCCCATAAGCACCCAAACAACAGATTCAATTTCAGTACAATGGCAACATTCGAATGGTTTTCGTATTCCCCTTCTCCTCAGTTAATGCACAGATTTAATTTCAGTACCACGTGTAGCCTTGAGGGTATGTGAGCGGTACATTTCAAGTACCATTTGCTTCCAGCACAAGTCGAGGCAATCATCTGAAAACAAAAATATCACCCCGTGTGGTTTTTCTTCATTTTCAATTTGTGCTGGCACCTGACTCTACATCTGATTTGCGAACCGTCTGCAACAAAATGTGTCACTGATTCCTGCAGATCTGCAGCGCAAATATATTTCTTCGTGAGAGATGAAGAACATGTACAGGCATCGAAACAACAAGCTGACAGGTAATTAACCTTCAGCAATCAATTTATGGCTTACTGGATCTTCGAATACTGGCAAAACCCCTCTGTTGCTTAGGAGGAAAACCGGCAAGCTCAAAGGTTGCCTGATAAGAGTACTAACCGTGGCGAATGCCAGCACCCCAAGTCTACATCTTACAAGTTGGAAGGCAGACATGTCTGTTTCATGCTGTCCGCGACGTGGGCGATAACACCAGCACCAGCGTTGTGAACCCACTCATTCTTAACCTGCATCAATGCGTAACATGTATTCTCATGAATTTGAAGAGAGTGTATCCAAGTAGAAACTGTATGTTCTCAGGAGACTCTTGGGGTGCACATCTACATACATGCATGTTGTTGTGAGCAGAGTAAGGCCACAGTGACGCGTGGAAGTTGACATCTACTTTCTTCCACCCCACTCTCTGCAAACCACGAATCATCTCCTCTGTTTTGGAAGAAAGAACTGATTTTCATACGTGCAACAGGGAATAAATCTAGGGCACACAGAGGTAGCACAGATTTCCTACTTGCCTTCCATCATCTGGTGATATTCATTGGTATTTTCCATGTTCGGTGTACTTTGTGCAGCTTCTTTAGCTCTGGCAGCCCGCGAAGGAAAATGGGGACCATCGGACGACACAGGTGAACAGTATTCCACATTCACAATGTACTTGTAGCCATCAAGTGAACGACGCAAGGGCTGTGCACAGGGAGCAAGTAAGGAGTTACTCAAAATATCACTACCCCAGAACCCCACTTTAGCGGCTGCCACTGAATCCTAGTGGAAGTAAGGTACCTTTCGAAGGTCCAATTCTCTCCTTATTGAGGATGTTTTCCAACCAACCATATCTGGCATTCGAGGCTCAGGAAAACAAGAAAACAGAAACATTCTGTTTGCACATATGTTAAAGATCAAAATCAAGAAATAATTTCATATGGAGGATACGGTCATATGAAACATTAGCATACAGAATGCGGTTCTTAAAAGCTGCTAGTGCAGATCTGTTGAGATGAAGAAACATTATTTTCTACTAGAATAAATTAGCCTCTACAGGATCTGTCCTCCTCACCTACATGAACTTTTTGTCCTCATGGTCAGATGTCATTAGTAGAAGGAGAGGTGGCTTGCTAGGTTCACCATCAGTGAGAAAGAGTTGAGCACCAGTGCGTCCGACAATGAAGGGCGCCAAAGGTGCTGCAAGTTTCTCTAGAATTGACAACCCTTGAAGAAATGGAAGCTGATAATTGCCAAAGGGGGTAAATTCGCATGAAACCAACGCATTATTGATATTAAAAAGCCACAGTAGTATCACTGTTTTCTTAGTGAGCAACAGCTTGTATGTTTCACCAGAAGTTTACTTAGATGGCTTTGGCACTCATTAATGATATACCACGATGTGTTGGGTCTACGTCACAAAATCCTTAATAAATCATTAAAAATTGCTCAAGCACCAAAACAAAGCTTTTGCCTCCAAGGCAACCAAGATTAGATGGGAAGTTAAAAAAGGTTGACAAATATAATTCAGTGTGTATTGGACACCCACCTGATTTTTTCCTCTAACACCAAGATGTGGGGTTGCCAATGTAATAAAATTAGTTGGCTCCAACCCAGCAATGGCACCTAATCCTGAAGTGCGTGATATTTCAGATCCTCCACTTGTGAGCATGACACTAGCACCACTTCCAGTTTCTTTTGCTTGCTGTGAATATAGTATAGCAATAGCATATCTAGCAAACAAACCACCCAAAGAATGTGCTATGAAGGAAATCTTTTTCAAGCCAGCCATCTTCTGAACCACGTCCAAGACCTGCTTCCATAGGGCAATATTATGCAAGCTTCTAAGCAATCAATACATCAACAGCAGAGGACAGTCTTTACCACATACTTCTTTCGCTAACCTCCTTCCAGCTACATTGATCCCGTCAAAAGATTTGGCGTAGATGTTTGATGAACTAGCTGCAAGGAAATAGTTTGCTATTTTATGGCTGACAATTTCTTTGTGCTGCAGTAAAGCAGCGGATGCCAATTTCATCTCTTAACTACAATGTCCTTTCTGTATGCATCCAATTCAATTTCTGCACATCATGTTCTGAGTAGGTACTAGGGGTGATAAGTGATGACAGACTTGAAGTTCACTATATGAATTAGAGTTAAAATACGCACATACCATAGATGAGGAAATTATCACCAAGCCTCTTTTTCAGCACTGCTTCCCCATATGTCCAGTCACTGGGGCTATAATCGATGGAGAACGAAGAAAAACTATCAGTAAAAACCACCAATAAGTAGAACTTAAACATTAGTGAGTAAATTGTGCCAAACGTAAATATACTTTCAGCATTTTTTAAAGCTTTTACTATTGCTTATATGGATTTTACAAATACAGGTGTGTACTTTGAGTTCTGACAGTTAAGTACAGATGTATGCCATGTGATTTACTCATCAAAGTTCACATTTACACTGTGAAAAATTATGGTGCATCTCAAAATCCTGAAAGGAAAAATCAAAGGGAGCAGCTAGCAATAGCCATAAGCGCCCATATCCTGAAAGTCAATGAGCAAGGAGGTTGTTCTGAATTGTGATGTCATACTAATCAAGCTAAAATCCAGGCCATGTTGAAATGAAATATGTAACCAGTAACAATGAAATTAAGTTCTCGAGAAAGAGACACAGAGTATAACTCTTATATTATGGGACGGAGGGAGTAGTATAGTATGGTAGGACTAGGCTGTTACCTTGCCATGATACCATGAACCAGAACAATGAGATGTTCTGGTCCTTGCTTGCTGCTGGATGCATCCATGGATGAACACGACACAGGAGAGCCCCTGCCGGTGGACATTGGGTGGGAACAAAGGTATTTCGTGGTGTTCAATCCTGCATAACACAAAGTAATGACAGAGTTTCAAAACACCTACTTTTTTTTACAGTAGAGTTTCAGCGAAAGACTTCATCCCCCATTAATTTGCCCCGGGCATCGGCTTCATTCATTCAGAAAAACTGAAACGAAGTCGGCACCTTGGGTTGGATCCAAGAATCTCTGCGCTCGTGGGGAACAATGAAACGAATCCCATCAGACCACCGGCACACCGAATTTTAGCACTGCAGCCACGAAATGATCCGGCACACCCACCCGCGACCCCAAATTTCGAAAATCTCTCATATTTTCCCACGATTCGATCCCGAACCAACGCGACAGATTTTTCTTCAACGGAGCGGCAAAGCTACAGCAGGAACTATGTGGAACGGATCCTGGGAGCGGAACGTACCTGGTGGGCAGCCGGCGCCGCTCCGGAGACGGGCGTGGCTGGGAGGGGAGGGGCGGAGGCGGCTGCGGCAAAGATGTGAGCGGTGGTGGTGGCGGGGAGAGCAAAGCGTGGACGCCATCCCGCGCGCGCGTAAGCGGAAGTTATCGCCGCCGACGCTCGCGAATCGAGGAAATGCGGCGGCCGACGAGGGGCTGACGCGCGTGCGGACGACGCGGCGGTTTCGGCGCTCGGGTGGGATACGGCGTCGCCCGCCGGCCGTTGGATTCGCCGCGGACGGCCGGCGGCTCAAACGGCTCTACATCGGACAACTCTTCGTGGACTTTTTTTTAATTAACACAGTGCGGATCAAGCGCTCATATATATGAGCATAAACATAAGAGCATCTTCAACGCCGAACCTCAAACTGCCTGCAAACATCTGGATCATGCGGTCCGGACCGTGAAGCCACAAAGCGGTCTTGTATCGGTCTACTCAACAGCCCAGGCGCACTTTCTCCCGCAAAGTGGAGACGAGGGTTGGGAGTCCGGGCAACAACCACGTTGGACCCCGACACGCCAGGCACACTACATCCGCCCGACCCCATTTTCTTACACTCCGCCACTTCTCCCTTTTGCTTTGCATCTGCAACCTCCATCTCCACTGCCCCCGTTACATCTCTCCAGCCGCCACACAGGCATTGTCGGACGTTCGCAACCAGCACTGACAAACCCGCTCGCCTTTTATGACGGCAATGTCCACCCTGGAGCCGTTTGTACCCAGGTATACTTCGCCACCCTATTGACGACCTCCTGGCGGCCACCACACCCAGCAGGGGTTCGATCAAATGTCATTGAGCTTATTTTCGGACGCCATGTCATTTTTCAGAGTAAGAAGGATGGCGGGGTACTCGACTATGGTGGATGAGCTGTTGTGAGATGCGTGGTTGGCTGTACCCGCGGATTTCGTAA
>NC_057813.1:5246378-5254883 GCF_018294505.1 Triticum aestivum
GGTTTAGGCTTGAACAAATGCGGAATAAACCTAGCGGTTAATTTGTCAAGCACAAAACCTACAACAACTAGGCTCACCTATGTGCACCAACAACTTATGCTAAGCAAGATAAGCAACTATGTGATAGCAAGATATATGACAAAGAACAATATGGCTATCACAAAGTAAAGTGCATAAGTAAAGGGCTCGGGGAAGAGATAACCGAGGCACGCGGAGACGACGATGTATCCCGAAGTTCATACCCTTGCGGATGCTAATCTCCGTTTGGAGCGGTGTGGAGGCACAATGCTCCCCAAGAAGCCACTAGGGCCACCGTAATCTCCTCACGCCCTCGCACAATGCAAGATGCCGTGATTCCACTAAGGGACCCTTGAGGGCGGTCACCGAACCCGTACAAATGGCAACCCTTGGGGGCGGTCACCGGACCCGTACACTTTGGCAACCCTTGGGGGCGGTCACCGGTACCCGTCAAATTGCTCGGGGCGATCTCCACAACCTAATTGGAGACCCCGACGCTTGCCCGGAGCTTTACACCACAATGATTGAGCTCCGAACACCACCAACCGTCTAGGGCGCCCAAGCACCCAAGAGGAACAAGTTCAAGGGCACCAAGCATCCAAGAGAAATAAGCTTCTCAACTTGTAACTTCCACGTATCACGTGGAGAACTCAAACCGATGCACCAAATGCAACGGCAAAGGCACACGGAGTGCCCAAGTCCTTCTCTCCCAAATCCCACCAAAGCAACTAATGCTAGGGAGGAAAATGAGAGGAAGAACGAAAGAAGAACACGAAGAACTCCAAGATCTAGATCCAAAGGGTTCCCCTCACTTAGAGGAGAAAGTGATTGGTGGAAACGTGGATCTACATCTACTCTCTCTTTTCCCTCAAGAACTAGCAAGAATCATTGGAGGGATTGAGAGTTAGCAAGCTCGAAGAAGGTCAACAATGGGGGAATAACACGAGCTCAAAGGATTAGGTTCATTGGGGAAGAAGACCCCCTTTTATAGGACCTCCCAAATCCAACCGTTATGTGCTCAGGTCGTGCACAAGCGGTACTACCGCTTGGAGGAGCGGTACTACCGCTTAGCACGGTCGAAACAGCCCAAACGAGAGAGAAAACGCGAGATTTTGGTCCGGGGCGGTACTACCGCTTAGGAGCCACGGTAGTACCAAATGCAACCGCTTAGGAGCCACGGTAGTACCAAACCGATGCACCAAATGCAACCGCTGCTCCTGAGCGGTAGTACCGCTCTGGAGCGGTAGTAAAAAATTACATCCGCTCTAGTCGCGGTAGTACCGCTGCAGCCTTTACCAAAACAGCCACAACTTTTGCAAACGGACTCCGAATTCAACGAAACCAAGTTTGTTGGAAAGCTAATGCCATGGGCTAACACAATATTGATAGAAATATCAAGAATAAGCAAATGAGAAAAGTCTCATAAGAAAATGGTGAGAACCCTTCATCGGATAAGACCGGTAAAACCTCCAACACCGAAAACATCATAGAAGACGCATGCGAACTCCGTTTTTGATGAACTCAAACTTGTCATCAAGATGACCATAAGCCCTAAGACTCACAAAGATAACCAAACAAGAACCAATAAACATGATGCAAGGATGCAATGGTTTGAGCTCTCTACTAACGATACGATCAAGCTACCAACTTGAGAGCCCCCCTTGATAGTACGGCAAACGATCCTATAACTCGGTCTCCCAACTACCACCACAAGACCGGTAAAATAGAAAACCTATCAAGGGAAAACCTTTGCCTTGCACAAGGTCCACTTGAGCTAGATGAAGACGATCTTGACTCCCTCAAGTTGGACCACCTTTCTTGATTGCGTTGGCTCGATGAAGACTAGATGATTGCTCCCCCATAGTTCACTATGGGTGAGCCACTCTTCGGCACATCTTCACAAGTACATTGAGACCACAATGGATGGAAAGATTCAAGCACTTGATCTCTTCGTGATGCTCCACTTGAACTTGCACACGGCAATCTTGATGACGATCACCACTTGATGTCATCCTTTCCATGGGTTGTATGATATCTTCCTCTTGACGCAAGCCCATAGATACGTACCTAACCCCACATACAACTCTCACATAGACCATGGGTTAGTACATAAAGTGTAATGGACAATGCTTACCATACCATGTGATCACTTGATCCCTCTCGGTACATCTTCTACGCTTTGTGAGTTGATCAACTTGATTCACTCTTGACTTAGTCTTGATCAACCTTGAATCTTTGCAACTCTCTTCATTTGGATGATGTCTTGAAGGTAAACATGAATGATCACACAACCTTCTTCTTCAAGACATGCTTGCAATAAGCTCAACACTCGCATGACCAATCTTTGGATAATTCCTTAATAGCACCTTGGTCAACTCAAAAACTCCTTGAAACCAACACATGGACTTCAAGAAAAGCCTATGGACAAATCCTTTAAATACAACTCAAGACAACCATTAGTCCATAGAGATTGTGATCAATTACCAAAACCAAACATGGGGGCACCGCATGTTCTTTCACCCTACGACATGCACATCATCCATGATTGCAATGTGAGGTCGTTATTGTATCGGTGGTATGCCATTCAGACCATCATCGCCAAGTTTTGTCACGTAGTTGCTCGGCTGGAGGCAAGGTGGCCATTGCATGAGGCAGAGGAGGAGATCGTAAGTCTTGCTCGTTCTTCCTAAACTTGTTGATTGCTTCATTCTCTCAACCTTGCTCTACACATTGTGCAGCATGCACGCGTTGCCGTAATGTGCCACATGATAGAGCGACTGGCATTTACATACACACTATTGAATGAAGCTGAAGAAGTAGTGTGTGTCGGACGACACGATTCGTTGAAAAACTTGATAGACATCGAGTTTGAGACACTAACTTATTTGCATGCTATGTATGGATGATCCGTGCTATTTTATTTCGGGACTTTGATGAATATCAGCCGATTTGCATGAATTTCGCCCGGCTACTTCATATGGTAGTTGAAATGTATGCGGGCAGTGTTGGATGACAGCCTTCCACATCCTGTCCGTGGACTGATCTCTCTGTGCGCGAATGGATGCAGTTGGGGATACCCTAAAGCATGTTAAATTTCACATTTAGAGAAAAGAAAGCACGAGAACAATCTAATAATATTTGAAGTCCACTTTACTTGCAATGTAAATTGATAAGAAAAGAACAATTTAACTATGCATACATAAGCGATGATCCAACTAAAAATCGGTTACAAATTAAGATCTACTTAACGCGCTTAAGAAATTCTTGCACAACGTCAGGAATGTTACTTTTAGTTTCATTCGATTTGACGCTCGCGTCGAGATCTCCCCCAATTTTAGTCTCGCGTCCCCCTTGCGGGCGACTTGGGGGGATCCAACCGCCGCCGCCAGCGACTCCTCCCGTGCCAGTCCTTCCCTCCGCCGCCGCAGGTGGTCGGCGCCAGGCTAAGCCCATGCGTGCGACGCGGTGGCGGAGGGCTTCTCCCCCGGATCCATGGGTGGCGCAGGCGCCCAGATCCGCGGAGGTGCAGCCCCCACTTCGGCCCACGGCGGCGCGGCACGACGACGCCTGTGGTGGTGTCGATGGGAATCAGCCAGCTGCACAGGGGGCGCCGGTGGCCGGGGCGGCGACCCCATGGCTGGGTGGCGGCGCGCCCGTTGGTCCGACCAGTTCCAGCCCATCCCGGATCTGGTGACTACCGAACGGCGCGGGGGTGGCGGCGGCCCGGCGCGGCTGGCGATCTGGATACGGTGGTGCGGCGGCTCGCTGGTATGCCGGAGCTCCAGGGGCATCATCGTCTCCGACTCGATCTGCTCCGGTTCATGCTTGATCCGGTACAGGGAGACTGTCGTCATCTCCCAGTGCTAGCTGCATGGATCTGGCGGCGGCGGCGGCCGGATCCTTTTGGTCTAGTCTCCAATAAAGAAGGCTACGGTCCGTGCACAAGAAGCTGGATGGAGTTCTTCGAACAAATCTGAGTGAAAACCTGCTCTTGGGTACATGCCAAAGCCGGCGGTGGTGGTGCTCTATGGTGTCGTTCCCTTCTTGAAGGCATCGTCGTGGAGAAGTTCTACTCTACTATATGCTACCATTGGGGAAACCCTAGATCGATAGATCAGAAGACGGCCGCGCGATTTTGTCGTTTCCTCCTTGGGGGCGTCTTTCTTGGAGGTGTACGTGGGCTCGAGGGACCAGTGGACGACGTCTTTGGTGGAGCGGTGCTTCATCATACACATTGATGGTGACAGATCTTGATGGCATGGCACCCTGGAGATTAGGCGTCTGATGTGTGATGATGGACTCGTGCAGGAGGGTGACGCTGTCTGGCGTCGTGGTGGCGTCGACGACACCTAGACCGGACAAGGTACGTAGATGCAGCAATACAACTCTGAAGATGGATTGATGGCAGGTGGCGGCGGCGCCCTCTGAGTGTGCGCGGTGGGAGCCCCATACCCGGCAAGCGTCCTGGTTGGAGTCTCAGGTCTTAGATGTTAGGTTTGGCTACGAGGTCTATTTGGTATTAGGCCCAGACTATCAGCACCCCTTCATCAACTGGATAGGAGTAGCGACAGATGTTGCCTAGACAGGCTTTAATATTACTTTATAAGGTCTTGTGCGAATAATTAATTAAGTAGCTGCATGCATCGTCCAGATGCAAAGGCCGGGGGTCTTCCTTATTTTCTAAAAAAGAAAACTTTTAGTTTCATTCTCACGATAGTTGAGCAAGTGGAAAAAAACTTGTTCCGCAACTCATATCCATCCCGCACAGGCAATATATGCACTTATCGTGAATACTTCACATCGAATGTCTTAAAATGTGTAACGGAGAATGCAAACCGGACGAGAAGAGCAACGTTGCGTTTAAACGGCAAAGGCGTGGTCAAGAAGAGCATGTTTGCACCTCGGCTCAGCCGGGCTTGATCGATCTCACAGCACACGCAGTTGTAGCGCGACGATGAGACAAGACGCCGCACGGCGGGAGAGATGGATGGATTGTGAGGTTCACCGCGGAAGGCTCCGTCCAGCCCGATCGGTCGGCCACCGCACCCGCAGAGAAAAGGTAAAAAGACACGCAACGCTGTGCCGCGACGCCGAGACCTGACGCCGCACCTCCGACCGATCCACATCCATCCACCCCCACCATGTTCATGTTCCACTAGCTAGCTCTCCCGTGTGAAAGTCTACGAAAGCTAGCTAGCTAGCCAGTCCATGTCGATCCTATCCACAACGTGCGTGCGTGTTTCTGGCGTATGATATGATCGAAAGTGTGCACGCAGCAGGCGGCAACTGGGATTGGGATTTTTGTTAGGTACGCACGTAGTACGTGGCTCACCTGCTCTAGTCAAGTCACCTAGATGGATAGTGCGTGCCACACGCAAAGGCAACGACGAAACGAAACGAAACCCAATCCCATGTCCATGTCTATCTCCAGTTCACGGTCGGGGCCGGGGCCCGGAGGCTTGGGCTTTGGTGTTTCCTCCCTCCCTCCATGCTGTCGTTTTTTTTTGCGGGGGACCCTCCATGCTGTCGTTGCATGGGTGGATCCTCAGGGATATATACTACCTTCGTCCGGGTTTATTGGCCCTCATTGTATTTCGTGTCAAATTTTGACCATAGAATAAACTAACAAAATATTTATGCATGTCACCAAATATCATATTTTTGAAAACCAGGTTCAAATACGAATCCAATGAGTTAATTTTTCTTGACATGCATTAACATTTTGTTAGTTAAATCTTTAGTCACATAAACTACAAAGGGGACCTATAAATCAAGACGGAGGTAGTGTAAGTAAGCCAGGGTAGGTAACTGGGTTGATCACATGGACGTCCTTCCCAATGGATGCTCCGGCCGGATAAGGCGGAGAAAATACCCCGTTTTGTTTCCTTGTGATCCTTGTTTATTAGTAATATGTCACATGCCATCGGTGTAGGACCCAAGAGACGGTTTAATTGATCAACATAGATGGATGTAATGTGTATTACTCCCTTCGTCCGGGTTTATTAGGCCTAAAGACAACTTCTCTTATACCAAGACACATAGTAATTTGCTCACATTAATTCTTTCATTCCACTCTCAATGCACTCTCTCACATGCATGCAACCAGTGAAAAAGCGCGCATGAAGTATATTAATTTTCCAGCCATGGCACCAACAACGATGACTTTTAATGCAACCATGCATGCATCTTTTCAAAGCGGGGCCTTATAAAAGGGGACATGTTTGTGATGCTGAGAGGCCTAATAAACCCGGACAGAGGTAGTAATGAATAGGACGAGTCATGGGGAGAAACAAAACCCAGGATATAGCTAGTACAATGGCACGATGATTGATGAAGAAAGGGTGTGGCTAGATCTCAACCGACTGAGATTTAACCAAATCTTAACAAAATGACATAACATGCAAAAGAGAAGGAAAAAATGATTTTTTTTCATGAATCTTAATGTAATTAAGATGTTATGGATATAGCATCGACTGAGACTTAGCAGGAGTGATGAAGAAACAACTCCAAGGTGGAAGAAAACTAGCCCCAAGGGGACGGCCTAGCTACGGCGCATAAACTTGCTCCAAGCTATGTACACAACCCAAAACTAATCACAGTTGTTGTTCTTAGTTTGCCTCAAAAGCCTTTTTAAATTGGTCGATTTCTAAAGGCGATGCTCCGAGGCAAATACGGGGATGTTGCGGATAGTGGCAGCGAGGCCGAGCAAGGAGTGATCAGGAGCCGAGGACGACACAACAACGACATCGCCTGTGGAGAGGAGTCGGAGGTTGACAGCTGATTGGGAGGGGGGGGGTGCTAGAAGGTCATCAGCGTCGGAGTTCTGGGCGGCAACATGGTAAAGGAACCAGCTTGGACAGGGTGGGGGCGGGATGGATAAAGGATGAGGAAGATGAACGAGAACCATTGGATGTGAATTAAACAACTCTGAAAATCAACTGGTTGAAAAGAAACCGGACAACCGACGCATAGGTTGTCCGTTGTTCCAAACTGGTACTAAAATTCTAGGTTCGAAACTACTCTGCGTACGATGCCTTCTCGTCGGACAACAGTACGATCAGACTGGGATCATCTCTAAATACTAGGGCCCACAAACTGAATCATCTATGGCTGTCTCTAATTGTATGGAGTGTTCGACACGAATTTATCGTACCTATAGCAAGGTTCTTCTAGGTTTATGCAACTGGTTGGTGCGATTTCTAGCATCTAATTCTTTCCCGCGGGCCGACCCGGCTGGTTCATCTTATTAATTAAGAAGAGTTTTATAAGTTATCGAAACGATCGAGAGCGGCCGAAAAGCTGATAAGCCAAATGTTTTCCTCCTTTTAACCCCCAAAGCATTGACATGGACTTAATCCTACTTGCTATTATAGCGGGCATGGATGCCACGTTTCCAAAGACTCTTGCATTTCTCTCGTTCTAAATCTTCCATGAAGCCAACATAACCATGGAAGAGACACCTTTCCTCACATTACCGTTGGCATTTACCATGGAGTACCACCAATCTTCGACCGACTCAAGGTTGCTCCAAGTGTCCAAGTTGATGTGCGCTAGACCAAGCCACTCTTGACGTCGGACCAAATCCGCCTCGCGTATCTGCACCTCAAAAGAAGATGAGACGCTGTCCCCGCTTGCAAAGTTGACATAAATTACAATTTGGCCATCCGCGCACGGTTTGAATCCTATCCACAGTCCACGCACGATCTTGGATGTGCCCTGGCCTGATGGACGGAATGCCGACGATGATGCATTTGCCTTGTCCGATCGAGCCGCAGATCGAAGTGGTATGTACGTACTCCTGTTTGAATTGACACCCCTACTAGCTGGTCACTACACCTTGGGGTTTTGGCCTAGCTTGACCCCTAGCCGGTCGGCCGTCGGCCCTTTCCTTTGCCAATCCGACCTTGGGTGAAAGCAAAGGCTCCCTGAAAGCTGCACCTAGACCTGGGAATAGTTTGTAATCCAGACTAAACCCAGCCTAATCCTTTTTTTTTTTGCAGGGGAAAAAAATTTCCATAACTCAAGGAGGCATCTCAGCCATAACCAAGTTTATAAGAAAGTCCAGCCCTTCTGCGAACCAGACTGCAGTACGGGGGTACTAGGGCCATACGCAACCAACACATGACTAGCGTTGTTCTGCCAACGGCTACATTGCGTAAATAGAACCTCTCTAGTCTCAAGGGCTGCTAGACTGCTAATCTCTTCAACGAGAGACCGGTGCTGCGATCTATCTGTCGTGGGTGCCTTGAGCATCGCCACAGCCTCCGCACTATCCATCTCAACAATGATAGGCATCGTCGTCCTGTGTAAGGCAAGGTCTAGGCCTTCTCTACACGCCGAGAGCTCTGCCTCCAGTGCACTCTCACATGTGCAGATTTTTCTGCATGCGCTATATATGATATCCCCTCTATCATTTTGAAGGATCATGCCTTCTCCCGCTGCTCCTATGGCTGCAACAAAGCTGCCGCTTGTGCTAAGTTTGGCCCA
>NC_057813.1:5255186-5264938 GCF_018294505.1 Triticum aestivum
TATCCTGCAGGACTAAACCCAGCCCAATCCATACGTGTATAAGTCCAGCAACCAAACCATATTAGACCAAACAGCAAGGGGTGCAATCCAAACCAATTCAACTTGTACATATTTTCAGTCCAAACCCATCCCGGGCATTCTCTGTATATAGTTCGAACCCGAAGTTTCAAACCATGGGCGTCTCCAGTGTCTAATTACTACCATAAGAGAGGCGTCGGGCGGTGGTTATCTGCTGCTGCATGCCTACTCCATCGTTGTCGTTCTTAAAATGCGCGACCAACGAAGCATGATGCGTGCATGTGGATTCTAAAGCTAGCCACGCACTCACAAACGGATTCACAATACCTATAACAAATGGATTCACCATACTCACAAATGCGTGATCTGAATCCTTAAACCCCTTAAATGGCCGGGCGGACGACCCGATCACTCATCAGTCCAAAAAACCTGAGGATGTGGCGGACGCGGGTGACTCAGATCTGTAGGCGGAGGAGGAGCATGCAAATTGTCGATTCATTTCTGTCGGAGGCGGAGGCGAAGGCGGAGGCCAACCGCCGTATCCAGGCAGAGCAGGAAGCGGAAGTCGACGAGATGCTTGCCTTTATGAATGAGGAGGAGGAGCCGGAGCCCATCTACCCGGCGCCCGGCACGGAGGTCGTGTACGTCTCCGATGACGAAGCGTAGACTAGTGTGGTTTGCGTAGTATGTAGTATTTCGTTTATATGCTTTGTATGGATCTAAGAGCAATTCCAACACATCGACCCATTTCATCTGCTTGCGTCTGTCTGCGTTTGGCTGTCGAAAAATGAGTGCCCAACGCAGCGACCCATTCACATTTTGCTGCGGCGAGCGCGCCGGCAAGCCCCGGGCGGGCGGCGGCGAGCTGCGGGACGGGCGGCGGCGAGTGAGCTGGCGAGCCGCGGGACGGGGGCAGCGAGCGTGCGAGCGAGCAGCAGGGCTGGTGCGACGAGCTGCAGGACGGGCACGGCGAGTGCGCCAGTGGGTGCGGGGCAGCTGCAGGGCGGGCTGCAAGGACACGTCAGGACGCTAGTGGGAGCTGCGGGGCGGGGCGGCTAGTGTGGAGGTGAGCTCGCCAGCACGGGGGCGGTGCGAGCTACAAGGTGAGGCGGTGCGACGCACCAGCCGACCCAAACAAAAAAATGGACACGGACTCCGACGGGCGACCCAAACAGATAAAAAGCTGACAAAATCGGTGTCCGTTTGGGTCGACCCGTTGAAGTTGCTCTATGGTATAAAATATGAGATACTCTTTTTTTCGCAAAAAATATATGAGATACTCTTTTTTAATCGAAATATGAGGTACTCGGATGCATTAGATAAATTATAAGGTATGATCAGTTTGTCGGTCACTCTCCATGGACGTGCACGTCCGTGTTTGATGGGCGTAATTTAATGTCCGCTGTTGCAGATGTTGTGAGCTGCTTTACACACAACTAGACCTCAGCCTGCCTCCCTGATATTCCTGGAGCACCACCCGAGCCCATAGATGATGGCTTTGGTTCCGCCACGCCACCGTATCCGCTGTCTCACTACCGGAATCGCCCCCTATGCCGACGGCCAGGGCCGTAGGGATAGACCTATGCCGGCGGCCCCCGTCAGCATAGGGCCGTCGGCAACATATACGTCGGCACAACCAGGGTGGCCGTCGGCATAGAAAAGCCGTCGGCATACATGCTATGCCGACGGGGGTCGTACATCTATGCCGACGGCCCCGGCCGTCGGCAACGATCACGCCTGACGGCGGCCGCCATCAAGTTTGTCCAACGACAGGCCGCCGCATGGCACCCCCATGCCGACGGCTAGGCCGTCGGCCTAGTTTCAAACTATGCCGACGGCCTAGCCGTCGGCATACTCCTTCATACATATCTCCCAGTAGCTGACACGTGGCTACCTATGCCGACGGCCTAGCCGTCGGCTTAGCTTAAAAACTACGCCGACGGCTGGGCCGTTGGCATAGGTGCCACATGTCAGCTACTGGGAGCTCACACCAGCCCTATGCCGACGGCATAGCCGTCGGCATAGTTTGCTTTTGATTTTTTTTCTTTTTCCTGTTTGTTTTCAAATCAGTTCAATTCAAATAACAACACATATCAGCAGCACATATCAACGAACATAAGCATAAGCATCATCACAACAATAATTGCATAAGCATGATCACACACAAGTCTCTAAATGATCATCATCACAACCAACATAAGCACAAGCATATAGAAAAGCACAGAAGTCATCTAAATGATCATCACCACACACAAGTCATCTCAAGCATCATCACCACACACAAGGCCTAAGCGCCAGGACGTCGAGCACCGCGGAGGTCGTCACCGCCAAGACCGCCGAAGCCCAGGTCGTCACTGCTAGCGGCAGCGCTACCGCCAAGACCGTCTCCACCTCCGCCTCCGCCTTTGTGGATCGGAGTGGTCGGGCTCCGTGTCTCCGGAGTGCTGCAAAGACCACGGCCAACGGTAGATCCACATGTTCCCTGGATGTTGAAAAGACATATTAACGGGATATATGACTGTGTTGAAAGGCATGACATGCTTTGGGTGAATAGATTAGGGATGAACTAACCGGCGAGGGGCCAGCGTTCTGTGCCACAAACTCCTCAAAGGTCAGCAGCATTGGTTTTGCTGGAGGACATTGTGCTGGCGGCAACTGAAGACTCCTGCCGGCCGCCATATCCTGAAAAGCCTGATTCATCTGGCGATCCCTCTCCACTTGGTGTTCATAAAGCCTCTCATGCCACGCCATGGTCTCCTGGCGTGTGTACTCCAGGTAGGCCTACGGTATGACATGATGGAACTCATGAAACTACTAAATGCGGAAAATGAAATGAGCAATGAAGATAAGAGGGAAAATACTTACAGATTGCTGCTCCTGAAAGAGGGACTGTGCACTGGTCACTGGCTGGCTCGTGCGCTGGCTCAGGCTCGGGTCGATTCGACGAAGCTGTGTATACGAGATAGTAGGAGTGATCACAACATCGAGAACCGCCTCCCGACCGTGCTCCTTGGGCCCCATGCTCACCACCGCCCTGTCGTCCAGAGCCGCCGCAATGGGGTCAGGTGTGTCAGGATGTAACTTCAGATACGCTTCAGAGTAGGCCTTCTTCCTCCCCGCGGCCTTCTTGTCGTAGTACTTGGGCTTGCCAGGCTTGGAGTCCTTCCGCGTATGGGCGATCTCCCACGCCTGCATGTCTGAGAGCGGCTGCTTCAGTTTCTCCTCCTGCACCACCAAACAGAGGTTAGTCATACATAAGAAAGTGATGGTAAATAGAAGAAGAAGAATGTTTAATGGGGTTAGTCATACATTAACTGCCTTGTGGAGATAGTGGTTTCGGTTTCCTTGAGCATGTACTCCCTCCTTCCCTCGGTTAGCCTTGTTTTTGACTCTCATAGCCGCCCAGGCTCCAGCCTCATCACACCAATGATCCACCAATGCCGCCCAGGACTCGTCTTTTCCATAACACCAATTTGGTAACACCTACATAATGAAAGCATAATGGCATAATGAAAGCATAATGGCATAATGAAAGCATAATGGCATAACGGTGAAATGTACCACAATGTAATGAAAGCATAATGAAAAATCTTTTATAGTTACCTTCAAGAACTCGTCCCTATCCAAGGTAATGCCCATCCTCCGCGCGTCGTCCTTGGTCATCTTCACACCAAGATAGTCGTGATGGTATGTCGAGATGGCCACATAACGCACCTCGTACTGCATCTGGCGGGCCTTCTTCTTGCATTGGCGCAACACGATCTGGTCCGCTCTGGCCCTGTGCTCCGGAAGAACTCGATAGTTCTACAATCATGCATGAAACAAGAATGGAAGAAGACATGAGTTAAATCATTCATGAAACTAGAATGGACTTGTGCTTCTGAAGAGAACTCACCCAGAAAGTGGTGATCACGGCCTTGGCATGGGTCCCATGGTCCGCGTGGAGGGCCGCTTCCCAGTGCTCCCAGCTCGTGGCCAAGACCCGATGGTCCGGGTGCCTGACTGGATCCGAAGAGTACAACCCCGGCCAGTGTAACTTCAGCAAGACAGTGATGAGGCCGTTGGGAATACGGACCCCTTTAGAATATATCCAGTTGCTGCAAAAGAATGAACTATTAGCATGTGACAAGCAAAATAAATAACAACCGGAATGAGCATGTGACAAGCAAAATAATGAAATTATTATAAAGTGGCACTTACTCTTTCCCCGTGGGCTCAATGAGCCACTTCTGCTCCTCAGTAGCAGGAACCTGCTTTGGTAGCTTTGCGTTACCACACAGCCACCCCTTGTTGTCAACCCCCTCCCCGCCTACACCATCATCCCAGCCACCACCCTCCTCCTCGCCTGCCTCCCCCTCCCTAACCTCCTCCTCATCCTCCTCCTCCTCCTCGGCCCCATCCCGAACCTTCTCCTCCTCCTCGCCTGCCTCGTCCTCCTCCTCCTCCTCCTCGCCAGAGGAGGGTACCTCACTAGAGGAGGGCCTCGAAGGCAACACCCCTAAGTCGGTGAGGGTGCGCTCTTTCTGGCCGTGACCCCTGTCGTGGTTCTAAGTCCGACAGTAGAATGGGGGGTAGGTATGGAGAGGCAAGATCCTAGCTATGGAGTAGTTGTATACGCAAGGGATTTACGAGTTCAGGCCCTTCTCGGAGGAAGTAACAGCCCTACATCTTGGAGCCCGGAGGCGGTCGACTGGATTATGTGCGTATGAGTTACAGGGGTGCGAACCCTTTACACTGAGGAGGGGGGTGGCTTATATAGAGTTTGCCATACCCCTCCGGCCCTCAGTTATGCAGGGTTTAAAGTACATTAAGACAGGGGGTTACTGGTAACGCCCACATAAAGTGCCATGAAGACTATTAAAGTGACTTATGACAAGCCGTTGCGTGCTGAGTGACTTTAGGTCTCCTGGTTGTCGAGTGGTTAGCTTCATGGTCGAGTGGCTATGTTCATCGTCGAGTGTCCTTGAGTTCGTCGAGTGGAGTCCCTCTTGGTCGACTGAAAGATAGCTTCTTCTAAGGATGTCCTTCGGTAGGGTATCCTAGATAAGTTCATGACCCTACCCTAGGTACATGACTTCATCATTAGCCCCCGAATGGATCGAGGTTTGAGTGAGGAAGGAGTTGATAATTTTTTCCGACCTATTTCACGTGTTCTGAGTATGTCATATTCTGGATCAATGACTTTTTTAGTGATGGCATCAACTTTTCTTTCAGTCGCCTTGATCCATTCTTTTCCTCTGTCGAGTGAACTTTTGAACCTGGTGAACTTCCGAGCGACGGATCGCAGGAAATCTACCGTCTGACAGGTTGATCTGCTGTTAGCGGATTTCGCGGGATCCAAAATTTGGGAAGCGCGTGAAGCGGGGCGGACCGCGGTACTCGGACGAGATAAGGTGTAGACGCCTCGATTTCCATGCCGCCTTTTTCACCACGTATCGTGTGCGCGCGACTGTTTCGGGATTTGACAGGTCCGCCCGGGCCTACTTGTCAGCCACTCGGAAGCGTCCCTATATAATGCACCGGGCGAGGGTTTTTGAACAGTGCCTCCCCATTCCCCTTTCCGCCTTCTTCATCTCCGCCTACCGCGCCCACTTTTGCCTCCGCCCATCCACTCCTCGCGCGCTTCACCGACGATGATGGTGAAGGAGAAGACGACGGCCTTGGAGCAAGCGAAGAACGCGACGGCGACGGCGAAAGCGAAGGGGAGAGCCACCAGCCAGGGTGGATCTTCGTCGAGGTCTCCCCTGCCGCAAGGTTGGGTCCAAGGGGACTGGATCCGCTCGACCATCACCCAGGAGGATCTCAACAACCTGGCCAATGAGGGGTTAATCCCTCATGGGTCAGCAAGGCTTCCAGGGACCGAGTGGCAACCGCAGCCACTGGAGGGTGAGTGCGTTCTCCTTGCCACTCATGTAGATCGTGGATTCTCTTTGCCGCCGAGTCTTTTCTTCCGGGGGTTTCTGAACTTCTTTGGGGCGCAACTCCACCATTTTACTCCCAATTCCATCGCCTACCTCGCCGCCTTTGTGTCTCTGTGTGAAAACTTCCTGGGTTGTCGACCGCATTGGGGTCTCTTCAAGCACATATTCACTTGTCGCTCTCAGACGGTGAAAAAGGCGAGTCTGGATGACGATAGGACTAAGGTAATCTAGATGTGCGGGGGTCTTGGAATCCAAATGAGGAGTAAGAGCGCTTTTTCGGCCATGACCCTTCCCGAGTCGGTTAGAGGGTGGCAGTCGACCTGGTTCTACTGCCAAGACGAGTCGACGCCGGGGCAGTCGACTGGTCTCCCTCCGTTCTCCATGGACCGAGTGAACAAGCCGTCTTCTCTGAAGGTGCTTCTGGAGGAGAAGGCTCGGGTAAAAATGTTGGTGGAGCGAGTAGTCCAGCTCATTCGGGACGGAGTGACTGGCATGGACCTTCTGGAGGTTTTCCTTCGACGGTGCATTCAACCGCTCCAATACCGAGGCCACCTGATGTGGCTGTACTGCGGCACCGAAGACACCACTCGGGTCCATCCAGAGGCGGTCGACGACACCACGCTGGAGAGGTGGATGGCTACCATCACAGGGAATAAGGATAACCCTCGAGGGGCTAGGAGGATTCCACCACTCGACCATACCTACACACCGGACACGGTATGACCACTTATCCTTGGTTGTAATCTTGCTTTATTCATTCTGCTTCACTGCAAATTCGTCGATTGAACTTTGTCTTGTTTCGTTGTCTGTCAGGCCACCACTGAGTTGTACTCGATGCCCAATGGAGCGCAAGCACCGACTGAGGAGGAGGAAGGAAGTGGGGGCGAAAGCCAAGAGGAGTGGGATTCAGATGCTGATGACGATGATGAAGACGGTGGCTCTGATGAGGAGGAAGAGGAGGAGGAGGAGGAGGAGGAAGTTGCACCTCCTTGTTCAGAAAGACGCTCGAAGCTTGTTCATGATCCTGCAGCCGAGCGTGGCAAGGGGGTTGCGTCCGTCGCGCAGTCGACTAAGCGTCCTCGGACGACTTCTCCGGCACCGACTGAAAAAGCTCCAAAGCAATCTCGAGTGGCGCCGTCGAAGCCGACGAAGGTCTTGCCGAAGATGAAGATGGTGATCCCCACTATCTCAGGGTAATAGTGTAGTTCAAGTTTCCTCGTTTCACATGAATTTATTCTTGGCCGATTCGTGAGCTGACCGATTGACTTCTGGAGCTGTAGTGCTGCTACTTCTGATACCTCGGCCAGGGCTGAGGATCACGAGATGGAAGATGCTGTCACTTCAAGAACTGGTATGACTTTTGTAGTTATGTCTTCAGTCGGTTGGCTCTTTGTCTTTAATTTTGAATCTTTTCTGCAGCTCCATCTAACGTCGTTATTGACCTTCCCGATGACAATGACGAGGAACCACTGAGGCAGAGGAGGAACAGGAAAGCGTCTGCTGGCAAGGAGACTCAGGACGTGCCAGCTCCCGAGACGTTGGTCGTAGAAGGGGACAACGTCACTCGGCCTACCGTATCTTTTGCAGTGCCGTTGACGAGTGCTCGCCCTCAGTCGTCGAGTGCTGCTCAGCCTTCACTTTTCTCGACCCACCACGTCCCAGAAGACCAAGCCAGTGCTGCTAAAGAAGCAATATGCCAGGCAGGGATCATGATGGAGCAAGTGAAGGCAATCCGAGACGCCAGTCAGGCGGCTTATGATGCCAGTTCAGCTCTTCAGAGCAATGTTCAGGTCAGTCGGCCACCGCCTGTTCTGTTAGGATATGATATCTTAAGATCCTTCTTTATGAAAATTTCAGTATCCGTCATACACCCACTGGGCGTGTTGATTGACATTCCGGATTAGTGGGGGCACGCTGAGTGCACCCACTGGGTGTAGTCCCCAAGGCTATCTTCGACTGCTGGCAGTTGACCATAGTCTTTATGTCTTAAGTTTTTCCTTTATTCGATCAGGTCGAATGAATTAATAAATCGGTGGGGGCACGCTGAGTGCACCCACTGGGTGTAGTCCCCGAGACTGTGGTCAACTGCTGGCAGTTGACGACAGTCTTAAGATAACCTCTCTCTCTGTTTTTTTTGCTACTTGTTGGTCGATTGATCGACTCTAACTGATAGAACTAGTGGGGGCACGCTGAGTGCACCCACTGGGTGTAGTCCCCGAGACTATGGTCGAATGTTTATATTCGGCTATAGTCTTAGAAATGATATTATTTTTCCTTAGTCACTCGGAAGTGAACTATCTTTGACATTTGTCGATTGGTTCTTCGTTATACTGAGTTGGAGAAAAAGCAAATCCAGCTTGAGCTTGATCTGAAACTGGTCCAGGAGAACTTCACGAAGTCGAAGGAGGAAGCAAAAGGTATGTTTGGTGAGAACCTCTACGACTGCTTTTGACCTCTTGTCCGTTTCAGAGTCTAATCTCACTGTGACTTTGCAGACAAACTGAGGGATGCTCTGAAGAAGAAAGACCTTGACTTGGCTAAGATGCAGAAAGCGGCTTTAGAGAAGACCAAGCTCGTAGATGAGAAGCTGGCTTCAATCACCAAGCTTGAAGAGGAAAATACCAATCTGAAAGCTGCTCTTGATGCGGCCAACAAGGAGGTTAGTCGACTGAAGAGTGACAAGATTGCCTTGAGTGACAAGGCCAGTGAGTTGGTGGGAAAGAAGAATGATCTAGAGGCTTATCCGGGAGGACTCGCCAGAAAGCTATTCCTCATGCTTGAAGGTAATGCTTTGTATCAAATAGGCATTTTAACTATGATCTCTCCATCCGACTGCTGTCTTGACTCTGGGGTTGTGCTCGCAGAGTTCTGCCAGAACTTTGAAGAGGAAACTGGTCGTCTGGAAACAAACATGGATCCCATCAACTCTCCTGTGAAGGATGAAGTCGCCATGAATGTGTTTCGACTTGAATCTCGCGTTGCTGCCGTAGTGGACTATCTTGCAAGGCTGAAGGTCGCAACTTCCCGCATCGACACAACACTCTGGCCAACAGAGACGCTTCAGAATGACCTTGAGTCTCTGATGACTCGACTGAACGAGGTTCCAAGTCGAGTGCAAGAATGGAAGAAGTCTTCTGCCAGATGCGGCGCGGATGTTGCTCTATCTCTGGTCCGTGTTCACTGCAAGGAGGCGCGAGAAGACAAGCTGGCAGCCCTTAAAGTGGCTAATACCAAGAAGCATGATTTCCGATCTTTCATGGAGACCTTCATCGCCGCTGTCACTCGGATTGCAGACGGAATCGACCTGGATGGATTTGTTGCACCTTCCAGCCATCCGTAGGAGGGGTAAAAACTTCTATGCTTGATACTTTAAATTTGCCTCGGTATGCCGAGTGGATTTTGTAACCGATAAACCTTAACGGGCTTAGCACCTGAGCACTTTCGGTTCCGTTGGATGTTTATCTGAACTTGGATTCGACGTTGATTATGTTTGCATTCGGTTTGAGGTGTCTTTTGCAAGCTAGGGCGAAGCGCTTGTTGCAGTCGACTTGTTCCTCAACGCACTTAGGCGAGCACTGGGCTGTAGCTAAGCCTCCGAGTGGGAGGTCTGCTCTTCACTCGGTAGGATTTTCAAAAAACTTAGGCGAGCACTGGGCTGCAGCTAAGTCCCCGAGTGGGAGGTCTGCTCTCCATTCGGCAGAGTTTTCAAAAACTTAGGCGAGCACTGGGCTGCAGCTAAGCCTCCCGAGTGGGAGTTGTGCTCTCCACTCGGTAGGGTTTTCAAAAACTTAGGCGAGCACTGGGCTACAGCTA
>NC_057813.1:5265234-5287064 GCF_018294505.1 Triticum aestivum
TACAGCTAAGCCCCCGAGTGGGAGTTCTGCTCTCCACTTGGTAGGATTTTCAAAAACTTAGGTGAGCACTGGGCTGCAGCTAAGCCCTCGAGTGGGAGTTCTGCTCTCCACTCGGTAGGGTTTTCAAAAACTTAGGCGAGCACTGGGCTACAGCTAAGCCCCCGAGTGGGAGTTCTGCTCTCCACTCGGTAGGATTTTCAAAAACTTAGGTGAGCACTGGGCTGCAGCTAAGCCCCCGAGTGGGAGACCTGCTCTCCATTCGGTAGGATTTTCAAGGAGTACCTCTGGAGAAGGAGAGAGTAGCAGTCGACCTGCACCTCATCCTCCTTGCAGAATGCACGTTGTATTTGTGGCGTAGCTTGGAAGGAGAGAGTAGCAGTCGACCTGCACCTCGTCCTCCTTGCAGAGCGCACGTTGTATTTGTGGCGTAGCTTGGAAGGAGAGAGTAGCAGTCGACCTGCACCTCGTCCTCCTTGCAGAGCGCATGTTGTATTTGCACTTAGGCGAGTGCAATGCTGCTGCTAAGCCTCCGAGTGGAAGGCTGGCTTACCACTCGGTAGGATTTTGTTTAACTTAGGCGAGTACTTGGACTGCAGCTAAGCCTCCGAGTGGAAGGTTGGCTTACCACTCAGTAGGATTTTGTTTAACTTAGGCGAGTACTTGAACTGCAGCTAAGCCTCCGAGTGGAAGGCTGGCTTACCACTCGGTAGGATTTTGTTTAACTTAGGCGAGTACTTGGACTGCAACTAAGCCCTCGAGTGGAAGGCTGGCTTACCACTCGGTAGGATTTTGTTTAACTTAGGCGAGTACTTGGACTGCAGCTAAGCCCCCGAGTGGAAGGCTGGCTTACCACTCGGTAGGATTTTGTTTAACTTAGGCGAAACGGATTTCGCAGCTAAGCCCCCGAGTGGGAGGCTGGCTCACCACTCGGTTAGGATTTTTTTTACAGACTTAGGTGAATCGGATTCGCAGCCAAGACACCCACTGGGGGATTGCTTTATGTGGACAAAAGTAATGACAATCACTGGAAAAATTATAAAGCCCTTGTCTTTGATAAATAAGCTACAAAGTACTTTTATTACAATCCATCCGAGTGAATACTTAAGTATAAAAGGGGCGGAGAAGCTCCGCGTTCCAAGCTCGGGGCTCGTCGATCTGATGCTCAACGTTGTAAAGACGGTATGCTCCATCGTGGAGAACTTTGGTGACGATGAAGGGGCCTTCCCAAGAAGGAGCGAGCTTGTGTGGTTTCTGCTGATCCACTCGGAGAACCAGATCTCCTTCCTGGAAGGCTCGACTCCTTACGTTTTTGGCATGGAAGCGACGCAGGTCTTGTTGGTAAATGGTCGATCGGATCAAAGCCATCTCCCTTTCTTCCTCCAGAAGGTCGACCGCGTCCTGCCGGGCTTGTTCTGCTTCAGACTCGGTGTAAAGTTCGACTCGAGGAGCATTGTGAAGTAGGTCGCTTGGCAAGACCGCTTCAGCTCCGTAGACCAAGAAGAACGGAGTTCTCCCAGTCGACCGGTTAGGCGTGGTCCTTAACCCCCAAAGCACAGACGGAAGCTTGTCGACCCATGCACTAGCCGCACGCTTGAGATCACGCATCAATCGGGGTTTCAACCCTTTGAGAATCAAGCCGTTGGCTCGTTCTGCCTGTCCATTCAACTGAGGATGGGCGACTGAAGCATAGTCGACTCGTGTGCCTTGAGATGTGCAGAAATCTCTGAATTCTTCGGAATCGAAATTTGACCCGTTGTCAGTGATGATGCTGTGCGGGACTCCATATCTGAATATCAATTCTCTGATGAAGCTGACAGTAGTACCGGCATCAAGGTTCTTGATGGGTTTGGCCTCAATCCACTTGGTGAACTTGTCGACTGCTACCAGCACATGGGTGAAACCGCTTCTGCCTGTTCTCAAAGGGCCAACCATATCCAACCCCCATACTGCGAAGGGCCAGACGAGTGGTATGGTCTTTAAAGTTGAGGTGGGCTTGTGTGACATATTGGAGTAAAATTGACATCCCTCACACTTGTCGACTATCTCCTTTGCCATTTCATTCGCTCTCGGCCAGTAAAATCTGGCTCGGTATGCTTTGGCCATGATGGTCCGAGAGGACGCATGATGACCACAGGTCCCCGAGTGGATGTCGTCAAGGATTATTCGACCTTCTTCTGGCGTTATGCATTTCTGACCAACTCCAGTCGCGCTATCTCTGTACAGTTGTCCCCCTATCACGGTAAAGGCTTTAGATCGGCAGACGATCTGTCGAGCCTCTTCTTCGTCCTCTGGGAGCTCTTTCCTTAAGATATACGCGATATACGGTACTGTCCAATCAGGAGTGATCACCAATGCTTCCATGATCAGGTCGACCACCGCTGGAATTTCAACTTCAGTCGGATCCGTGTCACTCTTAGGCTACGGAGCTTCTTTGGTAAAAGGATCTTCTGTGACTGATGGAGTATGGATATGCTCCAAGAACACATCACTGGGAATGGCTTCTCTCTTAGACCCTATCTTCGCCAAATCATCAGCCGCTTGATTTTTCAGTCGGGGTATATGGTGGAGCTCTAACCCTTCAAATTTCTTTTCAAGCTTCCTCACTGCATTGTAGTATCCAGTCATGGCTGGGCTTCTAACGTCCCACTCCTTCATCACCTGATTGACCACCAAATCTAAGTCGCCATAAACCATGAGGCGACGGACGCCAAGTGAAATGGCCATGCGCAACCCATACAAAAGTGCTTCATATTCTGCTTCATTATTGGAGGAATCAAAGTGGATCTGGAGCACATATCGGAGCTTATATCCTCGGGGGGAAACCAAAACCACCCCAGCGCCGGAACCATTTAACATCTTAGAGCCATCAAAGAACATGGTCCAATGCTCCGAGTGAACTTGAGTCGGCTGCTGTTGTTCAATCCACTCGGCAAGGAAATCTGCTATAGCCTGGGACTTAATGGCTTTCTTTGCCTCAAATTTGATATCAAGGGGAAGGACTTCAATCGCCCATTTAGCCACTCGACCAGTTGCATCTCTATTATGCAGAATCTCTGACAGTGGTGCGTCGCTGACGACTGTAATGTCATGATCAGAGAAATAATGAGCAACCTTCTTCATGGTCATGTAGATCCCATATATGAGCTTCTGATAATGAGGATATCTTTGCTTCGATGGAGTCAAAACTTCAGAGAGATAATACACTGGGCGCTGAACTTTGAAGGTTTTCCCTTCTTCTTCCCGCTCGAACGTAAGTACTGTACTGACGACCTGTCCTGTGGCTGCAATGTAAAGCAACAGAGGCTCTTTGCTGATTGGAGCAGCAAGCACCGGCTGGGTGGAGAGCAGACCTTTTAGCTCGGCAAACGCTGCATCAGCTTCTGGAGTCCACTCGAACTTGTCAGCCTTCTTCATCAGTCGGTAAAGAGGTAATGCCTTTTCACTGAGGCGAGAGATGAATCGACTTAACGCGGCCAAGCA
Source organism: Triticum aestivum (assembly GCF_018294505.1). Taxonomy (NCBI): domain Eukaryota; kingdom Viridiplantae; phylum Streptophyta; class Magnoliopsida; order Poales; family Poaceae; genus Triticum; species Triticum aestivum. The sequence continues at coordinate 5,268,715 of NC_057813.1, forward strand.
TCTAGTAAGCTTCTGGACATCGTGCACACGCACAGGGCGTTTCATTCGGAGTATGGTGCCAACTTTTTCTGGGTTAGCATCGATTCCTCGTTCTGAAATGAGAAAACCGAGTAACTTTCCGCAAGGTGTTGGGGAACGTAGTAATTTCAAAAAATTTCCTATGCACACGCAAGATCATGGTGATGGCATAGCAATGAGAGGGGAGAGTGTATGTCCATGTACCCTCGTAGACCGTAAGCGGAAGCGTTATGACAACGCGGTTGATGTAGTCGTACGTCTTCACGATCCGACCGATCCAAGCACTGAATGTACGGGGCCTCCGAGTTCAGCACACGTTCAGCTCGATGACGATCTCCGGTCTCCGATCCAGCCGAGCTCCGGAGATGAGTTCCGTCAGCACGACGGTGTGGTGACGATGTTGATGTTCTACCGGCGCAGGGCTTTGCCTAAGCTTCGCGACGATATGACCGAGGTGGAATATGGTGGAAGGGGGCACCGCACACGGCTAAGGAACGATCCGTAGATCAACTTGTGTGTCTATGGGGTGCCCCCCGCCCCCGTATATAAAGGAGCAAGGGGGGAGGCCGGCCGGCCCTTGGGGCGCGCCAAGGAGGGGGGAGTCCTCCTCCTAGTGGGAGTAGGACTCCCCTTTCCTAGTCCAACTAGGAAGGAGGAAGGGGGAAGGAAGGAGGGGGAGAGGGAGAGGGAAAGAGGGGCCGCGCCACCCTCCCCTAGTCCAATTCGGACTCCCCATGGGAGGGGGCGCGCCACCTCCTGGGCTGCTGCCCTCTCTCTCCCCTCAGGCCCACCAAGGCCCAATACTTCCCCGGGGGGTTCCGGTAACCCCTCCGGCACCCTGGTTTTCTCCGAAATCACCCGAAACACTTCCGGTGTCCGAATATAGTCGTCCAATATATCAATCTTTATGTCTCGACCATTTCGAGACTCCTCGTCATGTCCGTGATCACATCCGGGACTCCGAACAAACTTTGGTACATCAAAACTTATAAACTCATAATAAAACTGTCATCGTAACGTTAAGCGTGCGGACCCTACGGGTTCGAGAACTATGTAGACATGACCTAGAACCATTCTCGGTCAATAACCAATAGCGGGACCTAGATGTCCATATTGGTTCCTACATATTCTACGAAGATCTTTATCGGTCAAACCGCATAACAACATACGTTGTTCCCTTTGTCATCGGTATGTTACTTGCCCGAGATTCGATCGTCGGTATCCAATACCTAGTTCAATCTCGTTACCGGCAAGTATCTTTACTCGTTCTGTAATACTTCATCCCGTAACTAACTCATTAGTTACAATGCTTGCAAGGCTTAAGTGATGTGTATTACCGAGAGGGCCCATAGATACCTCTCCGACAATCGGAGTGACAAAACCTAATCTCGAAATACACCAACCCAACATGTACCTTCGGAGACACCTGTAGAGCACCTTAATAATCACCCAGTTACGTTGTGACGTTTGGTAGCACACAAAGTGTTCCTCCGGTAAACGGGAGTTGCATAATCTCATAGTTGTAGGAACATTGTATAAGTCATGAAGAAAGCAATAGCAACATACTAAACGATCAAGTGCTAGGCTAACGGAAATGGGTCATGTCAATCACATCATTCTCCTAATGATGTGATCCCGTTAATCAAATGACAACTCTTTTGTCCATGGCTAGGAAACATAACCATCTTTGATAAACGAGCTAGTCAAGTAGAGGCATACTAGTGACACTATGTTTGTCTATGTATTCACACATGTATTATGTTTCCGGTTAATACAATTCTAGCATGAATAATAAACATTTATCATGATATAAGGAAATAAATAATAACTTTATTATTGCCTCTAGGGCATATTTCCTTCAGTCTCCCACTTGCACTAGAGTCAATAATCTAGTTCACATTGCCATGTGATTTAACACCAATATTCATATCTGTATATGATTAACATAGTTCACATCGTTATGTGAACAATACTCAAAGGGGTTACTAGAGTCAATAATCTAGTTCACATCGCTGTGTGATTAACACCCAAAGTGTACTAAGGTGTGATCATGTTTTGCTCGTGAGAGAAGCTTAGTCAACGGGTCTGTCACATTCAGAGCCGCATGTATTTTGCAAACATTCTATGTCTTCAATGCTCTGCATGGAGCTACTCTAGCTTAATTGCTCCCACTTTCAATATGTATCCAGTTTGAGACTTAGAGTCATCTGGATTAGTGTAAAAGTTTGCACCGATGTAACTTTTACAACAAACTCTTTTATCACCTCCATAATCGAGAAACATCTCCTTAGTCCTCACTAAGGATATTCTTGACCGCTGTCCACTGATCTACTATTAGATCAAAATTGTATTCCTTTGTCAAACTCAGAGCAAGGTATACAATAGGTCTGGTTCACAGCACAACATACTTTATAGAACCTATGACTGAGGCATAGGGAATGACTTTTCATTCTCTTTCTATTTTCTGTCATGGTCGGGTCTTGAGTCTTACTCAACCTCACACCTTGCAACACAGGCAAGAACTCCTTCTTTGACTATTCCATTTTGAACTATTTCAATAATTTATCAAGGTATGTATTCATTGAAAAATCTTATCAAGCGTCTTGATCTATCTATATAGATCTTGATGCTCAATGTGTAAGCAGTTTTGCCGAGGTCTTTCTTTTAAAGAACTCCTTTCAAACACTCCTTTATGCTTTGCAGAATAATTCTACATTATTTTCGATCAACAATATGTCATTCATATATACTTATTAGAAATGTTGTAGTGCTCCCACTCACTTTCTTGTAAATACAGGCTTCACCGCAAGTCTGTATAAAACTATATGCTTTGATCAACTTATCAAAGCATATATTCCAACTCTGAGATGCTTGTACCAGTCCATAGATGGATCGCTGGAGCTTGCATATTTTGTTAGCACCTTTAGGATTGACAAAACCTTCTGGTTGTATCATATACAACTCTTCTTTAATAAATCCATTAAGGAATGTAGTTTTGACATCCATTTGCCAAATTTCATAAAATGTGGCAATTGCTAACATGATTCGGACAGACTTTTAAGTATTGATACGAGTGAGAAAATCTCATTGTATTCAACACCTTGAACTTTGTCAAAAACCTTTTCGACAAGTCTAGCTTCGTAGATAGTAACACTACTATCAGCTTCCGTCTTCCTCTTGAAGATCCATTTATTTTTCTATGGCTTGCCGATCATCGGGCAAGTCCACCAAAGTCCACACTTTGTTCTCATATATGGATCCCAACTCAGATTTCATGGCCTCAAACCATTTTGCGGAATCTGGGCTCATCATCGCTTCCTCATAGTTCGTAGGTTCATCATGGTCTAGTAACATGACTTCCAAAACATGATTACCGTACCACTCTGGTGCGGATCTTACTCTGGAAGACCTACGAGATTTGGTAGCACTTGATCTGAAGTTTCATGATCATCATCATTAACTTCCTCACTAATTGGTGTAGGAATCACTGGAACTGATTTATGTGATGAACTACTTTCCAATAAGGGAGAAGGTACAATTACCTCATCAAGTTCTACTTTCCTCCCACTCACTTCTTTCGAGAGAAACTTCTTCTCTAGAAAGGATCCATCTTAGCAACGAATATCTTGCCTTCGGATTTGTGATAGAAGGTGTACCCAACAATTAACTTTGGGTATTCTATGAAGACGCACTTTTCCGATTTGGGTTTGAGCTTATCAGGTTGAAACTTTTTCATATAAGCATCACAACTCCAAACTTTAAGAAACGACAGCTTAGGTTTACTGCTAAACCATAGTTCATACGGTGTCGTCTCAACGGATTTAGATGGTGCCCTTTTAAACATGAATGCAGCTGTCTCTAATGCACAAACCCCAAAACGATAGTGGTAAAACCGATAAGAGACATCATAGATCGCACCATATCCAATAAAGTGTGGTTACGACATTCGGACACACCATAATGTTGTGGTGTTCCAGGTGGTGTGAGCTGTGAAACTATTCCACATTATTTTAATTGAAGACCAAACTCATAACTCAAATATTCGTCTCCGCGATCAGATCGTAGAAACTTTATTTTCTTGTTACGATGATTTTTCCACTTCACTCTGAAATTCTTTGAACCTTTCAACTGTTTCAGACTTATGTTTCATCAAGTAGATATACCCATATCTGCTCAAATCATCTTGTGAAGGTCAGAAAATAACGATACTTGCCACGAGCATCAACACTCATTGGATCACATACATCGTTATGTATTATTTCCAATAAGTCAGTAGCTTGTTCCATTGTTCCAGAGAACGGAGTTTTAGTCATCTTGCCCAAAAGGCACGGTTCGCAAGCATCAAATGATTCATAACCAAGTGATTCCAAAATCCCATCAGCATGGAGTTTCTTCATGTGCTTTACACCAATATGACCTAAATGGCAGTGCCACAAATAAGTTGCACTATCATTATTAACTTTGCATCTTTTGGCATCAATATTATGAATATGTGTATCACTACGATCGAGATCCAACAAACTATTTTCATTGGGTGTATGACCATTGAAGGTTTTATTCATGTAAACAGAACAACAATTATTCTCTAACTTTAAATGAATAACCGTATTGCAATAAACATGATCAAATCATATTCATGCTCAACGCAAACGCCAAATAACATTTATTTAGGTTTAACACTAATCTCGAAAGTATAGGGAGTGTGCGATGATGATCATATCAATCTTGGAACTACTTCCAACACTCATCGTCACTTCCCCTTCAACTAGTCTCTGTTTATTCTGTAACTCCTGTTTCGAGTTACTAATATTAGCAACCGAACAAGTATCAGATACTCAGGGGCTACTATAAACACTAGTAAGGCACACATCAATAACCTGTATATCAAATATACCCTTGTTCACTTTGCCATCCTTCTTATCCACCAAATATTCAGGGCATTTCCGCTTCCAGTGACTATTTCCTTTGCAGTATAATCACTCAGTTTCAGGCTTTGGTTCAGACTTGGGCTTCTTCACTTGAGTGACAACTTGTTTGCCATTCTACTTGAAGTTTCCCTTTCTTTCCCTTTGCCTTTTCTTGAAACTAGTGGTCTTGTCAATCATCAACACTTGATGCTCTTTCTTGATTTCTACCATCGTCGATTTCAACATCACGAAGAGCTCGGGAATTGTTTTCGTCATCCCTTGCATTATAGTTCATCACGAAGTTCTACTAACTTGGTGGTGGTGACTAGAGAATTCTGCCAATCAATATCTTATCTGGAAGATTAACTCCCACTTGATTCAAGCGATTGTAGTACCCAGACAATCTGAGCACATGCTCACTAGTTGAGCGATTCTCCTCCATCCTTTAGCTATAGAACTTGTTGGAGACTTCATATCTCTCAACTCGGGTATTTGCTTGAAATATTAACTTCAATTCCTGGAACATCTCATATGGTCCATGACGTTCAAAACGTCTTTGAAGTCCCGATTCTAAGCCGTTAAGCATGGTGCACTAAACTATCAAGTAGTCATCATATTGAGCTAGCCAAACGTTCATAACGTCTGCATCTGCTCCTGCAATAGGTTTGTTACCTAGCGGTGCATCAAGGACATAATTCTTCTGCGCAGCAATGAGGATAAACCTCAGATCACGGATCAAATCCGCATCATTGCTATTAATATTTTTCAACACAATTTTCTCTAGGAACATATCAAAATAAACATATGAAAGCAACAACGCAAGCTATTGATATACAACATAATTTGCAAAATACTACCAGGACTAAGTCCATGATAAATTTAAGTTCAATTAATCGTATTACTTAAGAACTCCCACTTAGAAAGACATCCCTCTAATCCTCTAAGTGATCACGTGATCCAAATCAACTAAACCATAACCGATCATCACGTGAAATGGAGTAGCTTTCAATGGTGAACATCATTATGTTGATCATATCTACTATATGATTCACGCTCGACCTTTCGGTCTCCGTGTTCCGAGGCCATATCTGCATATGCTAGGCTCGTCAAGTTTAACCTGAGTATTCCGCGTGTGCAAAAACTGGCTTGCACCCGTTGAAGATGGACGTAGAGCTTATCACACCCGATCATCACGTGGTGTCTGGGCACGACGAACTTTGGCAACGGTGCATACTCAGGGAGAACACTTCTTGATAATTTTTAGTGAGAGATCATCTTAAAATGCTACCATCAATCAAAGCAAGATAAGATGCATAAAGGATAAACATCACATGCAATCAATATAAGTGATATGATATGGCCATCATCATCTTGTGCTTGTGATCTCCATCTTCGAAGCACCGTCATGATCACCATCGTCACCGGCGCGACACCTTGATCTCCATCGTAGCATCGTTGTCGTTTACGCCATCTATTGCTTCTACGACTATCGCTACCGCTTAGTGATAAAGTAAAGCAATTACAGGGCGTTTGCATTTCATACAATAAAGCGACAACCATATGGCTCCTGCCAGTTGCCGATAACTTCGGTTACAAAACATGATCATCTCATACAGGAAAATATAGCATCATGTCTTGGCCATATCACATCACAGCATGCCCTGCAAAAACAAGTTAGACGTCCTCTACTTTGTTGTTGCAAATTTTACGTGGCTGCTACAGGCTTTAGCAAGAACCGTTCTTACCTACGCATCAAAACCACAACGATAGTTTGTCAAGTTGGTGCTATTTTAACCTTCGCAAGGACTGGGCGTAGCCACACTCGATTCAGCTAAAGTGAGAGAGACAGACACCCTCCAGTCACCTTTAAGCATGAGTGCTCGTAACGGTGAAACTAGCCTCGCGTAAGCGTACGCGTAATGTCGGTCCGGGCCGCTTCATCTCACAATACCGCCGAACCAAAGTATGACATGCTGGTAAGCAGTATGACTTGTATCGCCCACAACTCACTTGTGTTCTACTCGTGCATATAACATCAACGCATAAAACCTAGGCTCGGATGCCACTGTTGGGGAACGTAGTAATTTCAAAAATATTCCTACGCACACGCAAGATCATGGTGATGGCATAGCAACGAGAGGGGAGAGTGTATGTCCACGTACCCTCGTAGACCATAAGCGGAAGCGTCATGACAACGCGGTTGATGTAGTCGTACGTCTTCACGATCCGACCGATCCAAGAACCGAATGTACGAGGCCTCCGAGTTCAGCACACGTTCAACTTGATGACGATCTCCGGTCTCCGATCCAGCCGAGCTCCGGAGATGAGTTCCATCAGCACGACGGTGTGGTGACGATGTTTATGTTCTACCGGCGCAGGGCTTCTCCTAAGCTTCGCGACGATATGACCGAGGTGGAATATGGTGGAAGGGGGCACCGCACACGGCTAAGGAACGATCCGTAGATCAACTTGTGTGTCTATGGGGTGCTCCCCCGCCCCCGTATATAAAGGAGCAAGGGGGAAGGCCGGCCGGCCCTTGGGGCGTGCCAAGGAGGGGGGAGTCCTCCTCCTAGTGGGAGTAGGACTCCCCTTTCCTAGTCCAACTAGGAAGGAGGAAGGGGGAAGGAAGGAGGGGGAGAGGGAGAGGGAAAGAGGGGCCGCGCCCCCCTCCCCTAGTATAATTCGGACTCCCCATGGGAGGGGGCGCGCCACCTCCTGGGCTGCTGCCCTCTCTCTCCCCTCAGGCCCACCAAGGCCCAATACTTCCCCGGGGGGTTCCGGTAACCCCTCCGGCACTCCGGTTTTCTTTGAAATCACCCGGAACACTTCCGGTGTCCGAATATAGTCGTCCAATATATCAATCTTTATGTCTCGACCATTTCGAGACTCCTCGTCATGTCCGTGATCACATCCGGGACTCCGAACAAACTTCGGTACATCAAAACTTATAAACTCACAATAAAACTGTCATCATAACGTTAAGCGTGCGGACCCTACGGGTTCGAGAACTATGTAGACATGACCTAGAACCATTCTCGGTCAATAACCAATAGCGGGACCTGGATGTCCATATTGGTTCCTACATATTCTACGAAGATCTTTATCGGTCAAACCGCATAACAACATACGTTGTTCCCTTTGTCATCGGTATGTTACTTGCCCGAGATTCGATCGTCGGTATCCAATACCTAGTTCAATCTCGTTACCGACAAGTCTCTTTACTCGTTCTGTAATACTTCATCCCGTAACTAACTCATTAGTTACAATGCTTGCAAGGCTTAAGTGATGTGTATTACCGAGAGGGCCCAGAGATACCTCTCCGACAATCGGAGTGACAAAACCTAATCTCGAAATATGCCAACCCAACATGTACCTTCGGAGACACCTGTAGAGCACCTTTATAATCACCCAGTTAAGTTGGGACGTTTGGTAGCACACAAAGTGTTCCTCCGGTAAACGGGAGTTGCATAATCTCATAGTTGTAGGAACATTGTATAAGTCATGAAGAAAGCAATAGCAACATACTAAACGATCAAGTGCTAGGCTAACGGAAATGGGTCATGTCAATCACATCATTCTCCTAATGATGTGATCCCGTTAATCAAATGACAACTCTTTTGTCCATGGCTAGGAAACATAACCATCTTTGATAAACGAGCTAGTCAAGTAGAGGCATACTAGTGACACTATGTTTGTCTATGTATTCACACATGTATTATGTTTCCGGTTAATACAATTCTAGCATGAATAATAAACATTTATCATGATATAAGGAAATAAATAATAACTTTATTATTGCCTCTAGGGCATATTTCCTTCACCAGGTACTCCGAATGTGCACTTTGATGGATTAAGCTTGATATCATACCTCCTGAGATTGGCAAATGTTTCAGCGAGGTCAGTCAACAGGTCGGAACCCTTTCGTGACTTGACCACGACATCATCCATGTACGCTTCCACATTCCGACTGATTTGGGTGAGTAAACACTTTTGAATCATCCTCATGAACGTGGCTCCGGCATTCTTGAGACCGAATGGCATGGTGATATAGCAGAAGCACCCGAATGGAGTGATGAAAGCTGTTTTGATCTCGCCAGGTCCATACAGACGGATCTGATGGTACCCGGAATAGGCGTCTAAAAAAGACAATCTCTCGCATCCCGCAGTCGAGTTGACAATTTGGTTGATGCGAGGGAGAGGAAAATGATCTTTCGGGCAGGCCCGATTGATATGTTTGAAATCAATGCACATGCGAAGTGAGTTGTCCTTCTTGGGGACCATGACGACATTGCCGAGCCACTCGGAGTGATATATCTCTCGGATAAACTCTTCTGCAAGGAGTCGAGCCACCTCCTCGCCAATGGCTTTTTTCTTCTGAACGGTGGACCGTCGAAGATGCTCTTTGACAGGTTTCGCTTTTGAGTCGACTCTAAGGCGATGCTCAGCTAACCCCCTGGGAACACCCGGCATGTCAGCTGGCTTCCATGCAAAGATGTCCCAGTTCTCACGGAGGAACTGGATGAGCGCTTCTTCCTATTTAGAGTCGAGTGTTGTGGAAATTTGGGTCGGAGCTGCGTTGGGGTCAGTCGGGTGAATATGAACGGGCTTCGTCTCCCCAGACGACTGGAACTGACTCTGTGGCGGGCTTCTTGGCCCGCAACAAATCACTCAGATCTGCATTTTTCTTGTATCCCTCTAGCTCTACCACTGTTATCTGGGCATCCGCAATCTTCGAGCCTTTCTGGAAACACTCTTCTGCCTTCCCCTCCTCCTTCCGGTTGCCAGTGATTGTGATCACACCTTTGGGGCCAGGCATCTTTAATTTGAGCTACACATAACATGGTCGAGCCATGAACCGGGCATAGGCTGGTCTCCCCAAAATAGCATGGTAAGCGCTCTGGAAATCCACGACTTCAAATGTCAGCTTCTCTTTGCGGAAATGCTTCGAGTCGCCGAACACTACATCTAGAGCTATTTGGCCGAGTGACTCAGCCTTCTTTCCAGGAATGACTCCGTGAAAACTCATGTTGCTGGAGCTGAGCCTGGACATCGGAATGCCCATTCCCTTTAGCGTCTCTGCATACAGTATATTCAACCCACTGCCGCCATCCATCAGTACCTTAGTCAGTCGAGTGCCTTCGATGACCGGGTCGACCACCAAAGCTTGCCTCCCAGGGGTGGCAATGTGAGTTGGGTGATCGGACTGGTCGAACATAATGGGAGTTTGTGACCATCTTAGATAGCTTGGTGTTGCCGGGGCGACCATATTTACCTCACGGTTGATAACTTTCAGTCGAATTTTGCTCTCCACATCAGCAAAAATCATCAGGGTGGAATTGACATGAGGATATCCTCCATCACTGTCCTCTTTGTCCTCGGCTTTGTCCGACTCCTTTTCTTTGTCTTTGGGCTGTTTTCCTTGAAACTGCTGGATTAAGAGCCGGCACTGGCGAGTGGTATGTTTCGCGTAGATGAAGTTACCCTCTTCGTCTTTCTTCGTGTGGATGTGACACGGCAGATCCATCAAGTCATTTCCTTCCTTATCTTTTACCTTCTTGGGGTTCCAAGATCCTTTGGGCTTCCCTTTGAATTTGCCCTGAGTCACGGCCAGAGCCTCCCCAGGAGCAGCTGGCTCGGCCTTCCACTTCTGCTTCCGATTGGAGTTTCCTTTTTCCGACTGGCTCGGCTTATACTTGCCACTCCGGAGCCTGTCCTCTTCTTCACCGTTAGCGTATTTGGTGGCAATCTCCATCATTTGACTCAGGGTCATACCCCCGGTTCGACCAAACTTCAGGCTTAACTCTCTGTTCTTGACACCATCCTTGAAGGCACAGACTGCTTGATGGTCAGACACATTCTCCACGGTATGATGCAAAGTGATCCATCTCTGGATATAATCTCTCAGTATTTCATTCGTCTTTTGTACGCAGACTTGCAGCTCTGTCAACCCGGCCGATCGCTTGCAAGTTCCCTCGAACGTCTTGACGAACACTCGGGAAAGATCTTCCCAAGTGTAAATGCTGCTAGGAGCTAACTGATTCAACCACGCCCTGGCTGAACCCTCCAACATGAGTGGTAAATGCTTCATGGCCACCTCATCATTACCGCCGCCAATCTGTACCGCCACTCGGTAGTCTTCAAGCCAGGTTTCAGGCTTGGACTCACCGGTGAACTTACATACCCCAGTCACCAACCTGAAGTTGGGGGGAATCACTGCGGCTCTGATGGCTCTGCTAAAGCATTCTGGACCTGAAACATGGACTCGGCTGCTAGTGGGTGCATCTCGGTCATGGCTACCTCGATGAGCTCTGTTCCGATCGACCAAACCTTGCACGATGATGGATCTCGCGTCAAAGCCTGGTTCCCTGGGGTCGACCGGAGCTCTCCGCCCAACACTGAGCTGGAGCCTGTCATCTTGCTGCCGATGGGCGTTAGACCCACCTCTCGGGGGAGGAGTGGGCACTCAACGCCTATAATGACGATCAAATCGGTCATCATACTGGTCCCGCCGGCCTTCACATCCTTAGCGCCTCAGAGGCGATCTTGGGCTATAAGCCGACTGAACTGTATTCGCAGCGACAGATCGACTGTGAATCCTGTTGCGCGATTGTGACACAGCTGAATTCTGATCTCCTGCGGCTCGGAGCAAATCCCTGATCTGCATCAAGCCTCTGCCAGCCTCTGACCGAGAGGGCTGAATTGACTCCGTTATACGGGCTGCGGCTGCTAAATTCTGAATCGGGGTTCGATATACCTGAGTTGGTTGCGGAAAGAGCTGACATCGACTGTAGTCTGGTACTCGTTGCCGCACACGCTCGTCGAGTGCTCGCTGAAGGTTCTCTAGTCGAGTGCGCTCAGCCAGGTTGGCCAAACGCGCCTCTTCCAAGGCACGAGCCTCGGGAGTTTCCCCTGCGATAGGAGTATGTAGGGCATCCATGTTTCGGCGGCAAAGATCTTCTCTTTCCTGAGAAGTGAGTGGCTCGGGTTGATATTCCTCGTGGACCTGAGCGGGGTCGCCTCCATCGTCCATCCCGTCGATGTGAGGGAAACCGGGAGGGCTACGAGGCACATTGATCATCAGGACCTCCGCCGCTGGATCACTGCTGTCGCACTCGGATGCAGTCTCTACGGAGCCAGTCGACAGATCGAACAGGCCGTAGAGAGATTCGTCGGGCTCAATTGCCGCGACTTGGGTGGTGGCCGATTGGCGAGCCACTGCGTGTCTCACCCATCGCTGAAGCCTCGACCGACCGGAGCGCTTGCGCTGGCGGGAGACAGGGAGGGAGAAGGGCACATGAGTCGACCGGTACGGGGTCGACGGCTGCCGCAGCAGGATGCCGCGGACACATGCCCGAAAATGCGTCGCACCGCAGACAGGGAGCGCGTCGATGTCGAGTTTTGGTGCCTCCTGGAGACAAGCGGAGTCGTCGGCGATGAAAGCGAGCGCACCGAGACGGATCTCGCGGCCCTCGACCAGAACTCCACCAGAAACCATGATGAAGGTAATCGGGCAAATTGCAACTTCTCCAAAAAGTCGCTAAGACACCTGCCCCACGGTGGGCGCCAACTGTCGTGGTTCTAAGTCCGACAGTAGAATGGGGGGTAGGTATGGAGAGGCAAGATCCTAGCTATGGAGTAGTTGTATACGCAAGGGATTTACGAGTTCAGGCCCTTCTCGGAGGAAGTAACAGCCTACGTCTCGGAGCCCGGAGGCGGTCGACTGGATTATGTGCGTATGAGTTACAGGGGTGCGAACCCTTTACACTGAGGAGGGGGGTGGCTTATATAGAGTTCGCCAGACCCCTCCGTCCCTCAGTTATGCAGGGTTTAAAGTACATTAAGACAGGGGGTTACTGGTAACGCCTACATAAAGTGCCATGAAGACTATTAAAGCTACTTATGACAGGCCGTTGCGTGCTGAGTGACTTTAGGTCTCCTGGTTGTCGAGTGGTTAGCTTCATGGTCGAGTGGCTATCTTCATCGTCGAGTGTCCTTGACTTCGTCGAGTGGAGTCCCTCTTGGTCGACTGAAAGGTAGCTTCTTCTAAGGATGTCCTTCGGTAGGGTATCCTAGATAAGTTCATGACCCTACCCTAGGTACATGACTTCATCAACCCCCTGTAGTGGCTCTCTCCCCACCACCTCGCCCTCTAGAGGCTCTCCCCCTGCCCCCTCCTCCTCTAGGGGCACCTCTCCCTCGAGTTCCCTGTGAGGAGTCATCGTCAAGTAGCCGGGGGGGGGAGGATTACGTGCTCGACCACTCCGACTAGGCAGGCCGGCGACCTTGCGTAGGAAACCCACGCCGTCGGCCTTCCCCTTGCCCATGTTCCACGAACCTGCATTGAAAAGAGAATAAGCAATTAGTAAATTAATAAAATGACGGAAAAGGCATGATAATAAACACATTAAGAAAAATGCATAAAAAGGCATATTCCTAAACTATAGAAAAAAGACTTGAAACGTACATCTGCTAGAAACCATATGAATCATCACTGTTGTAACCTCTTTCTCGGTCCGTCTCATCATCACTATCAATCATATCATCTTCGTTGTCTGACGGAGGTGGAGGCTCTTCCTCGTCGTCAGCGTCTTCGTTTAACTTTTCTAGCATAAGTATGTCATTTTCATTGACAATGGTCTCACCATCATTCCGTGCATCGTCGTCGTTTGGATCCACATCATCATCACCCAATGGTCTAGCGTCATCGTTTCTAACCACATCATCATCATCAGGTTGCACTTGATAGAACACTCCCTCGTATGTCATGGGGTTAATGTTGTAGTAATCGTCTTCATTCGGGTTCGGTAGCTTACCATGTGGCGACACCTTGAACACAACTTCCCAACCCTTTAGGTACTCTTTTTGGCATGGGTAAGGCAGATAATATACTTGTGTAGCCTGGGTAGCCGCAATGAAGAGATCGTCTCCGGCATAGACGGTTGATGGTTTAACTTCGACCAAACCAATGGAAGGCGTATGTTTTACACCCTCCCGTGGATCGAACCATCGACATTTGAACACAGGCAGACTTAGGGTCTCGCGCCCCTGGTGGAATTGAATCTCGTATATATTTTGTACCCTTCCGTAGTAGTCTACTAAATTTTGACCGGGGGTGTACACTCCGGTATTTATAGTTTTGGGATCAGGCCGGCTGTTCTGGTGCTCCTCTGTATGGAAGCGATACCCATTCACATCATACTTTTTACATGTCATGACGGCAGGGTCAAAACCCATGGAAACCCATCTCAATTCATCATCCATAGATATGTTCGGATCTTTTCCCTACAAGTATAATTGAAATTGTTGCGTGCATTAGTTAACTAATAAATGTTGAACTAGTTATTTAATAGGGAGTGTGGAAAATTACTTTCTCCATGAACCAAGCAACAAATTTTTTACGTCCATGGTTTCCATGACGGAGAAGAGTAAGTGCCTCCGCCTCAGTAGGAGGATTCATTCCCGTCCATTCCTCTTGAACGAAATCACTAGAAAAAAGAAATGCGGTGTTAGACCGGGACTAAGTGAACATGGAACATGATGATGTGGAAGACATAAAGGAATGGTGTAGTGGTATTACCTCATCCACACTTCCTCAACTTCCTTGATGTTGTGCAAGATATAGAACATGAGGTCCTCCCACTCTTGTCGTGGCATGTTATAAGGTTTTGAGGCCCCAGCCCTCCCACCTTGCGCATTGAATAGATGGAGCCTGGGTTGATACTTCGGCTCTTCTATATTGTATCGAGGCACCTTGTTATGCAGATGGGGAACGTGGTCTGGATATTATGATGTCCTAAGGTCTGACACCTCCTCTAGGATAACTGCCTCAGCTATGGAAGCTTCAATCTTAGCTTTGTTTCCACATTTCTGTCGGAGATGTTTGTTCTGTCTCTTAGGGCCGTACTGCCAGCTATTCTGCACAGGCCCGCCCAACAATACCTCGTTCGCGAGGTGTAGAATGAGATGTGTCATCAGTGTAAAGAAGCCTGGCGGAAAGATCTTCTCTAGCTTGACTATCAACTCTGGTGCCTTCTTATGCAATTTTTCAATCACGTCTTTACTTACTTCTTTAGCACAGAGCGTGCGGAAGAAATGGCTTAGCTCGGCAAGCACTCGCCAGACATGCTCGGGGACATAGCCTCGAACCATCACCGGCATTATCTGCTCAATCCATACATGGTAGTCATGACTCTTCAGGCCGGTCACTTTACCCGTTGAAAGATTGACCCCCTTACTTATATTCGATGCATAACCATCGGTGAACTTCAAAATGTGTTTCAGCCAGATAAGTACTTCCTTTTTTCTGGCAGTTTAAGGACAAAGTCAGCATCTGGCTTGAACCAGTTTTTTCGACCGCCTGTGGGAGGCTTCATGTTCAGACGTGGTCTATCACAATTTCTCTGTTGATCAGCTCTATCTTTAATGTTATCCTTCGTCTTATCAGGAATGTTGAGGATCGTGTGGAAAAGGGACTCTGCCACATTCTTTTTGGTGTGCATCACATCGATATTGTAAGGAAGTTTGAGGTCCTTGAAATAGGGAAGCTGCGAGAAGGGGGTTATGTGAGTCCAGTTGTGCGTCTCACCATATCCCTCGAAGCCTTTGGCTTTGGCTTTGCCTTTGCCTTTGACTTTAGGCTAGAGAGCTTTTAGCTGAGTAAGAACATCTACCCACGAAAATGTTGGAATCTCGGTTACTTCATGAACAAACTGGCCTTTCGTAAAGTTCTTATTGTCTTCCCTGTCTGGATGGTCTGGAGGGAGGAACTATCGATGCAGGTCAAAGGCTACATACTTGCCACCCTTACTCAGCCAAATCATTCGTAGAGCCTGCATGCACACTGGGCATGGCATCTTCCCACTTGTACACCATCCGCAGAATAGAGCATAGCCGGGAAAGTCATGCATGCAATAGTGCAACCAAACTTTCATCAAGAAATTTCTCTGCAGATCCCGATCGTATGTCAACGTCCGAAAGTACCAAGAATGGTGCAAAGCATCCACCAGCATCTGCATAAACACACCCAATTGCTTCCCCGGATAATCATGTCCTGGAATGATGAGCGACAAGAACATGGTCTTGCGTTGCACTAGGGCACCGGGAGGAAGATTGAGCGGAATTACAAACACGGGCCAACAGCTGTATGGATTGGACGACATACCATATGGATTCAACCCATCCCTGATATGGCTATTCTGACATTCCCAGCCTCGGCTGCTTCCTCGGGGTATTCTTCATCGAACGACTTCCATGCTTCCCCTTCCGATGGATGTACGTTTTTTTGGATTGTACCTTATACCTTCCTTGTGCCACTTCATCATTTTGCAGACTCCTTCATGATGAAAAGGTGCTGCAGTCTTTTTATAAAATCAAGATACCGAAGAACCTTAACGGGGATGGTTAGCTGCTTTTTCTCACCATCCTCACCGACCACCTCAATGTACCGAGACAAACCGCACTGCCTACAGTACTTGTCATCCGCATACTCGTGCCTAAACAAAAGACAATTCTTCGGGCAAACATCTATTTTCTCATAATCCATAGAGAGTGCCTTCATGATTTTCTTTGTATCGTACATGCTTTTCGGCAGTTCATGACCCTCAGGGAGGCTGTTATCCCATACTCCCAAGAATGCTTCGAAGCATTTCTGGCTACAGCCGTACTCAGCCTTGACTGCAATCAGTTGCGAGATGGCATCCAGCTAAGATATTTTCGCACCCGCATAAAGAGGTTTCTTCGACGAGGCCAGGACCTCCAAGAAGGCCTTTGCGGTTGCTTCGACTCCTCCGGTTCATTCTCTGAAAGTGTCGCATTTGCCACTTCTGCAACAATGACATCATCTAGCATGTCCCTGACCCCGTCATCCTCATATCCATTGATGCATTGTCGCATCACCTCCTCTCTACCACGGTCCTGCTTGGCTATGTTTATCGGCGGCATGTCAAAGTTTGGCATATATCCGTGCGTGCGAAGGTGCTCACTCATGTCCGTCTAATTTCTACAGTGACATCTGGCACATCTCGCACAGGGGCATGTTGGGATAATTCTCATTGGATGACGACATATCTCCTTCAAATACACATCGGTTTTCACGATCCACTCTGATGTTACTTGATTTCGACGGATAAAACCACTGTACATCCACTGATTATCTGCCATCCTCTGCTATTTTGCAAGCCACACAACACAATTAAGGATTCACTTAAATTAGTCACATCAAATTTTCAGTTTCTACCGCGTTGAATCCACCTACATCTCTAATAGGTAAAGATGGGTCCTAATCCCACCCGAGGCTGTGTAGATTGAGTACGTTCTCCATTCTACCCCGTTCCGAGACAAAATTTCGGCAGCACCTCCCCGTTGTTCTCCAGATACACATCTCAGCAAATAGCCGAGAGAATGTGCTCCGGAGAACAATGGGGAGGCGCCGCTGAAATCCTGTCTCGGAACGGGATAGAACATGGAGAACATAAACAATCTACACATCCTCGGGCTGTCCGTGGAAAACGCTGGACAATCCGAAAGAGCTGCGGTGATAAATATGCAATTGAATGCATATTTATCAATGCAACCCTTTCGGACAGGAGACGCCTAGGTTACGCCAGTTGACTTGAGAATGAAATCTAGTGACATCAAAAAATGGAGGAGATGGACTTGTAGCTCACCCTCGGCTGTAGGGGAAGGATTTGAACAACAGAGGGATTCTCAGGGACCAACGCGTCAGACGACGATCACTTTGATGAAATGCAACACCACAAAGCCTGCAAATTCCATCGCGATAATTTTTTTAGAAAATCACAACTCATAGAGCATATTTAAAACATTTAAACATGCATTCATTTATTTTTGCATCATGTAGGCAAAAAAACTATAATCATCATCATCTATTCGTCACATATTCATCATCATCATCTATTCGTCATCATCATTGATTCATCTCATAATCCATCTATCTAACTATTTATATATCTCATAATCCATTCAACACAACAATTTTTTTCTCAACTAACCTATCAACAAATTTTTTATATCTTATAATCTATCTATCTAACTATTTATATATCTAACTAATCTATCCATCTAAACCCTAAGCTAACTAACCTAATGTAGCAAGCAGCAACGGCAGCAGCAAGCAGCAAGTAGCAAGCAGCGGCGGCAGCAGGAAGCATCAACTAGAGGCAGCAGCAAGCAGCAACGGCAGCGGTGGCAGCAAGCAACAAGCAGCAGCAGGGGGCTCACCGGCGAAGCAGAGGCCGGGTGGAGAAGAGGCGGGGCGGAGCAGGGCGGGACGGCGACGAGGTCGGGGCGGAGAAGGGCGGCGACGGGCGGGGCAGTGGCGTCGGCCGCCGGCGCAGTCGGGGACAGGGGCCGCCGAGGACGGGGCGGCTGAGGACGGGGACGGGCCGGCCCGACGGCATCGATGGC
>NC_057813.1:5287613-5288681 GCF_018294505.1 Triticum aestivum
CGGCGGGCGGGCTCGGGGTGGGGCGGCGCGGGTCGGAGTGGGGAGGCGCGGGCGCCGGCATGCTCGGGGCGGGGCGGGGCGGGCGGTGGCGTGCTCAGGGCGGGCAACGGAGGAGGTGGGCGGTGACAGTAGGGGTCGGGGTCGGGTGCGGTGAGGGGGAGAAATGAGTGGAGGAGAGCGGGTGGCCGAGGGGATAAGGTTGGCCCTATGCTGACGGCATGGCCGTCGGCATAGGCCTGGGCCCACACGTCAGCAGCCCGGGGGAGTGGATAACATGCACATATGCCGACGTCCTGGCCGTCGGCATGGATGGGAGGACTAAGCCGATGGCTAGGCCGTCGACATATATGCAAACCACAATTTTTTTTAAAAATAGTCCCACCTCGCCGAGGGGAAAGCTATTTGACCTGCTTAAATAGTTCACTAATCCATACGTTATAAGCTCTGGTATTCATTACACTTATATGAAGAAAACAGACAATTACTCTGAAACTTTCAGTGCCCGGGCAGCCGGCCCGGTGCCCGGGCACTATAGGTTTCAAAGTGATAGTACGTTTTCAATGATGAATACCGGAGTTTTTAATCAATTCAATTATTACATTTTTAGATTTTTAGTTTACCGTTTGTGTGGGACCCGGTACCCAGTGCGACGACCGTGACACCGGGACCCTGGGAGGTTAGGCGGTACGGGGGCCATAGGGGGTAGCAATGCCACTGGAGCATTGCACCAGGACCTCATACATGCCGTACAGTGTGCTGGCATGTCCGAAGAGGCGGCACGCGTCTCCAGGGTGCGCCCCCTCACACGGACGGTGCTGCCGCCGGCACCTGAAGGGGGGAAGCTGGTGCGTCGGGTCTACACGGAGGGGATCTTACTGTGGGTTTTGCCCGGATGTTGCTCCAAAGTGTTCCTATGGGCTGACCTAACACGATCGGGTGGATAGTTCCACTGGTCAAAACCCGTCCATGCAAAGTCAAAGGGCTAGATCACCTGGTCTAACGCTATAGGGTTAGGCGGGATGGGGGGCGTGGGGGGTAGCAATGCCACCCGAGCATCGCATAGGGCCC
>NC_057813.1:5290812-5291562 GCF_018294505.1 Triticum aestivum
GGAGGGGATCTTGCTGTGGGTATGGCCCGGATGTTGCTCCAAAGTGTTCCTATGGGCTGACCTAACACAACCGGGTGGATAGGTCCACTGCTCAAAGCCCGTCCGTGCAAAGTCAAAGGGCTAGATCTCGTGGTCAAACGCTACAGGGTTAGGCGGGACGGGAGGCCTACGGGGGTAGCAATGCCACCCGAGCGTCGCACCGGGACCTCATACATGCGGGGTGGTGTGGTGGCATGTCCGAAGAGGCGCCACGCGTCTCCGGGGTGTGCCCCCCTCACGGACGGCGATGACACGGTAGTAGACGTTCTGCGGTAACGATGCGCCGTGAATATTATTAAATACTCGGAGCGCGATAAAATCATGAGTTTTTTACACGGCGTGGGCACATGTGCTATAGGACTGATGGTAATTTTTCATAATTGTTCATGATGGAGTAGTATCTGAACAATTCCCTCTACGCGGATTGCTCTTCGCGTGTCTACGACTGTGGCCGGCGGCCTCTGGGGGCTAGCATGCCGCCAAATCTTGCGTAGGCGGCCTCTCACAAGTCTGGAAGTGTTGTGGCGGGTGCAAACGCCCGGCACGCGTCTCCGGGGTGTGCCCCCCCTCACGGACGGCGCCGCCGCCGGCACCTGGAGGGGGGAAACGGACGCGTCGGGTCTACACGGAGGGGATCTTGCTGTGGGTATGGCCCGGATGTTGCTCCAAAGTGTTCCTATGGGCTGACCTAACACAACCGGGTGGATAGGT
>NC_057813.1:5294847-5308524 GCF_018294505.1 Triticum aestivum
CGCCGCCGGCACCTGGAAGAGGGAAACGGAGATGCGCAACACCTCTAATTTGGACATGGCACCACACCACCCCGCATGTATGAGGGCCCGGTGGGACGCTCCGGTGGTATTGCTATCCCCCAGGGCAACGGTCCCGCCTCTTCAGACATGGCACCACACCACCCCGCATGTATGAGGGCCCGGTTAGACAGGAGGGTGTACCTGGGGGGTAGCAATGCCGCTAGGTGTTGCTTTGGGCCCTCCTACGGTTGTGGAAGCATGGTGGCTAGCGCAGACACCCGGCACGCAGCTCCGGGGTGTGCCCCCCATCTCCGGCGTCGTTGTGGGGCACGGCGGCAGCAACGTCCATGAGGGGGGCAATCGATATACCATCTGGGTATGTATTTTTTGTTAGATAAGGCACATTTATGTTGTGAAAAGAACAGGAAAAAGTAAATAATATAAAAAAATAGAGGTATGCCGACGGCATACCTGCGCACACGGCCACGGATCGATGACGTGGCTAAGGGCGGGGATCGATGACGTGGCAACATCCATGGGCCAGGCCTATGCCGACGGCCAGGCCGTCGGCATAGATTTGCCACCCCATGGACAGGCGAGCGACGCAGATCGATGACGTGGCGGGCGACGCGGATCGATGACATGGGGTCTATGCCGACAGCCGCCATTAGCCCGTCGGCGTAGACTCACGCCGTCAAAAGGCCGTCTCTGTCCGGGTAGCCGGGCCCACGTGCTATGCCGACGGCCTCCTCTATGCCGACAGCCACCGTAGGCATATTTCTCGTGACGCCGATGTTGGGGAACGTTGCAGAAAATAAAAAAGATTCTACGGTTTCACCAAGATCAATCTATGAGTTCATCTAGCAATGAGAGAGAGGAGTGCATCTACATACCCTTGTAGATCGAGCGGAAGCGTTCAAGAGAACGGGGTTGAAGGAGTCGTACTCGTCGTGATCCAAATCACCGGAGATCCTAGTGCCGAACGGACGGCACCTCCGCGTTCAACACACGTACGGTCAGTGAGACGTCTCCTCCTTCTTGATCCAGCAAGGGGGAAGGAGAGGTTGATGAAGATCCAGCAGCACGATGGCGTGGTGGTGGATGCAGCAGGGATCCCGGCAGGGCTTCGCCAAGCGTCTGCGGGAGGAAGAGGTGTAGCAAGGGGGAAGGGAGGCGCCAAGTGCAAGGGTGCGGCTGCCCTCCCTCCCCCTCTTTATACAGGGTCCCCAGGGGGGCGGCGGCCCTAGGAGATTGAATCTCCAAGGGGGGGCGGCCAAGGGGGTGCCTTGCCCCCCAAGGCAAGTAGAGGCGCCCCCCACCCTAGGGTTTCCAACCCTAGGCACAGGGGGGCCCAAGGGGGGGGGGGCGCACCAGCCCACCAGGGGCTGGTTCCCCTCCCACTTCAGCCCATGGGGCCCTCCGGGATAGGTGGCCCCACCCGGTGGACCCCCGGGACCCTTCCGGTGGTCCCGGTACAATACCGGTGACCCCCAAAACTTTCCCGATGGCCGAAACTTGACTTCCCATATATAATTCTTTACCTCCGGACCATTCTGGAACTCCTCATGACGTCCGGGATCTCATCCGGGACTCCGAACAACTTTCGGTTTGCTGCATACTAATATCTCTACAACCCTAGCGTCACTGAACCTTTAGTGTGTAGATCCTACGGGTTCGAGAGACACGTAGACATGACCGAGACGGCTCTACGGTCAATAACCAACAGCGAGATCTAGATACCCATGTTGGCTCCCACATGCTCCTTGATGATCTCATCAGATGAACCACGATGTCGAGGATTCAAGCAACCCGTATACAATTCCCTTTGTCAATCGGTACGTTACATGCCCGAGATTCGATCGTCGATATCCCAATACCTCGTTTAATCTCGTTACCGGTAAGTCATTTTACTCGTACCATAATGCATGATCCCGTGACCAGACACTTGGTCACTTTGAGCTCATTATGATGATGCATTACCGAGTGGGCCCAGAGATACCTCTCCGTCATACGGAGTGACAAATCCCAGTCTCGATCCGTGTCAACTCAACAGACACTTTCGGAGATACTCATAGTATACCTTTATAGTCACCCAGTTACGTTGTGACGTTTGGTACACCCAAAGCACTCCTACGGTATCCGGGAGTTACACGATCTCATGGTCTAAGGAAAAGATACTTGACATTGGAAAAGCTCTAGCAAACGAACTACACGATCTTGTGCTATGCTTAGGATTGGATCTTGTCCATCCCATCATTCTCCTAATGATGTGATCCTGTTATCAATGACATCCAATGTCCATAGTCAGGAAACCATGACTATCTATTGATCAACGGGCTAGTCAACTAAAGGCTCACTAGGGACATGTTGTGGTCTATGTATTCACACATGTATTACGATTTCCGAATAACACAATTATAGCATGAATAAAAGACAATTATCATGAACAAGGAAATATAATAATAATCCTTTTATTATTGCCTCTAGGGCATATTTCCAACAGTCTCCCACTTGCACTAGAGTCAATAATCTAGTTACATTGTGATGAATCGAACACCCATAGAGTTCTAGTGTTGATCATGTTTTACTCGCGGAAGAGGTTTAGTCAACGGATCTGCGACATTCAGATCCGTATGCACTTTGCAAATATCTATGTCTCCATCTTGAACATTTTCACGGATGGAGTTGAAACGACGCTTGATGTGCCTGGTCTTCTTGTGAAACCTGGGCTCCTTGGCAAGGGAAATAGCTCCAGTGTTGTCACAGAAGAGAGTGATCAGCCCCGACGCATTGGGTATGACTCCTAGGTCGGTGATGAACTCCTTCATCCATATTGCTTCATGCGCTGCCTTCGAGGCTGCCATGTACTCCGCTTCACATGTAGATCCCGCCATGATGCTTTGCTTGCAACTGCACCAACTTACTGCTCCATGATTTAACATATACACGTATCCGGTTTGTGACTTAGAGTCATCTAGATCTATGTCGAAGCTAGCGTCGACGTAACCTTTTACGACGAGCTCTTCGTCACCTCCATAAACGAGAAACATATCCTTAGTCCTTTTCAAGTACTTTAGGATGTTCTTGACCGCTGTCCAGTGTTCCTTGCCGGGATTACTTTGGTACCTTCCTACCAAACTTACGTCAAGGTTTACATCAGGTCTGGTACACAGCATGGCATACATAATAGACCCTATGGCTGAGCCATAGGGGATGACACTCATCTCTTCTTTATCTTCTGCCGTGGTTGTGCATTGAGCCGAGCTCAACCTCACCTTGCAATACAGGCAAGAACCCTTTCTTGGACGGATCCATATTGAACTTCTTCAATATCTTATCAAGGTATGTGCTTTGTGAAAGACCTATGAGGCGTCTCGATCTATCCCTATAGATCTTGATGCCTAATATGTAAGCAGCTTCTCCAAGGTCCTTCATTGAAAAACACTTATTCAAGTAGGCCTTAATGTTGTCCAAAAGTTCTATATCATTTCCCATCAAAAGTATGCCATCTACATATAATATGAGAAATGCTACAGAGCTCCCACTCACTTTCTTGTAAACGCAGGCTTCTCCATAAGTCTGCATAAACCCAAACGCTTTGATCATCTCATCAAAGCTACTGTTCCAACTCCGAGATGCTTGCACCAGCCCATAAATGGATCGCTGGAGCTTGCATACCTTGTTAGCATTCTCAGGGTCGACAAAACCTTCCGGCTGCATCATATACAGTTCTTCCTTAAGATGTCCATTAAGGAATGCCGTTTTGATGTCCATCTGCCATATCTCATAATCATAGTATGCGGCAATTGCTAACATGATTCGGACGAACTTTAGATTCGCTACGGGAGAGAATGTCTCATCGTAGTCAACCCCTTGAACTTGTCGATAACCCTTAGCGACAAGTCGAGCTTTATAGATGGTAACATTACCATCCGCGTCCGTCTTCTTCTTAAAGATCCATTTGTTTTCTATCGCTCGCCGATCATCGGGTAAGTCTGTCAAAGTCCATACTTCATTTTCTTACATGGATCCTATCTCGGATTGCATGTCTTCAAGCCATTTGTTGGAATCTGGGCCCGCCATCGCTTCTTCATAGTTCGAAGGTTCACCGTTGTCTAACAACATGATTTCCAGGACAGGGTTGCCATACCACTCTGGTGTGGAACGTGTCCTCGTGGACCTACGAAGTTCAGTAGTAACTTGATCCGAAGTACCTTGATCATTAACTTCCTCTTCACTTGGTCCTGGCACCACAGGAACATCTTCCTGAGCTGCGCTACTCACCGGTTCAAGAGGTAGTACTTCATCAAGCTCTACTTTCCTCCCACTTAGTTCTTTCGAGAGAAACTCTTTCTCCAGAAAGGACCCGTTCTTGCAACAAAGATCTTGCCCTCGGATCTTAAGTAGAAATTATACCCAATGGTTTCCTTAGGGTATCCTATGAAGACGCATTTTTCCAACTTGGGTTCGAGCTTTTCAGGTTGAAGTTTCTTGACATAAGCATCGCACCCCCAAACTTTTAGAAACGACAGCTTAGGTTTCTTCCCAAACCATAATTCATACGGTGTCGTCTCAATGGATTTAGACGATGCCCTATTTAAAGTGAATGTAGCTGTCTCTAGAGCGTATCCCCAAAAAGATAGTGGTAAATCGGTAAGAGACATCATAGATCGCACCATATCCAATAAAGTGCGATTACGACGTTCGGACACACTGTTACGCTGAGGTGTTCCAGGCGGTGTGAGTTGAGAAACGATTCCACATTTCCTTAAGTGCGTACCAAATTCGTGACTTAAATATTCTCCTCCACGATCTGATCGTAAGAACTTTATCTTTCGGTCACATTGATTCTCTACCTCATTCTGAAATTCCTTGAACTTTTCAAAGGTCTCAGACTTGTGTTTCATCAAGTAGACATAACCATATCTACTCAAGTCATCAGTGAGAGTGAGAACATAACGATATCCTCCGCGAGCCTCAATGCTCATTGGACCGCACACATCGGTATGTATGATTTCCAATAAGTTGGTTGCTCGCTCCATTGTTCCGGGGAACGGAGTCTTGGTCATTTTGCCCATGAGGCATGGTTCGCATGTGTCAAATGATTCATAATCGAGAGACTCTAAAAGTTCAACAGCATGGAGCTTCTTCATTCGCTTGACACCAATGTGACCAAGGCGGCAGTGCCACAAGTATGTGGGACTATCGTTATCAACTTTACATCTTTTGGTATTCACACTATGAATATGTGTAACATTACGTTCGAGATTCATTAAGAATAAACCATTGACCATCAGGGCATGACCATAAAACATATCTCTCATATAAATAGAACAAGCATTATTCTCGGATTTAAATGAGTAGCCATCTCGTATTAAACGAGATCCAGATACAATATTCATGCTCAAACTTGGCACTAAATAACAATTATTGAGGTTTAAAACTAATCCTGTAGGTAAATGTAGAGGTAGCGTGCCGACGGCGATCACATCGACCTTGGAACCATTCCCGACGCGCATCGTCACCTCGTCCTTCGCCAGTCTCCGTTTATTCCGCAGTTCCTGCTTTGAGTTACAAATATGAGCAATCGCACCGGTATCAAATACCCAGGAGCTACTACGAGTACTGGTAAGGTACACATCAATTACATATATATCACATATACCTTTAGTGTTGCCGGCCTTCTTGTCCGCTAAGTATTTGGGGCAGTTCCGCTTCCAGTGTCCCTTCCCTTTGCAATAAAAGCACTTAGTCTCAGGCTTGGGTCCATTCTTTGACTTCTTCCTGGCAACTGGCTTACCGGCGTGGCAACATCCTTGCCGTCCTTCTTGAAGTTCTTCTTACCCTTGCCTTTCTTGAACTTAGTGGTTTTATTGACCATCAACATTTGATGTTCCTTTTTGATTTCTACCTCTGCTGACTTCAGCATTGAAAATACTTCAGGAATAGTTTTCACCATCCCCTGCATATTGTAGTTCATCACAAAGCTCTTGTAGCTTGGTGGGAGCGACTGAAGGATTCTGTCAATGACCGCCTCGTCCGGGAGGTTAATGTCCAGCTGGGACAGGCGGTTGTGCAACCCAGACATTTTGAGTATGTGCTCACTGACAGAACTATTTTCCTCCGTCTTACAACTATAGAACTTGTCGGAGACTTCATATCTCTCGACCCGGGCATGAGCTTGGAAAACCATTTTCAGCTCCTCGAACATCTCATATGCTCCGTGTTGCTCAAAACGCTTTTGGAGTCCCGGTTCTAAGATGTAAAGCATGCCGCACTGAACGAGGGAGTAATCATCAGCACGTGACTGCCAAGCGTTCATAACGTCTTGGTTCTCTGGGATGGGTGCTTCACCTAGCGGTCCTTCTAGGACATATGCTTTCTTGGCAGCTATGAGGATGATCCTCAGGTTCCGGACCCAGTCCGTATAGTTGCTGCCATCATCTTTCAGCTTGGTTTTCTCTAGGAACGCGTTGAAGTTCATGTTGACATGAGCGTTGGCCATTTGATCTACAAGACATTATTTGCAAAGATTTTAGACTAAGTTCATGATAATTAAGTTCATCTAATCAAATTATTTAATGAACTTCCACTCAGATTAGACATCCCTCTAGTCATCTAAGTGATACATGATCCGACTCGACTAGGCCGTGTCCGATCATCACGTGAGACGGACTAGTCATCATCGGTGAACATCTCCATGTTGATCGTATCTTCCATATGACTCATGTTCGACCTTTCGGTCTCTTGTGTTCCGAGGCCATGTCTGTACATGCTAGGCTCGTCAAGTTAACCTAAGTGTTTATGCGTGTGTAAATCTGTCCTACACCCGTTGTATGTGAACGTTAAAATCTATCACACCCGATCATCACGTGGTGCTTTGAAACAACGAACTGTCGCAACGGCGCACAGTTAGAGGGAACACTTTCTTGAAATTATTATGAGGGATCATCTTATTTACTACCGTCGTTCTAAGTAAACAAGATGCATAAACATAATAAACATCACATGCAATTAAACAGTGACATGATATGGCCAATATCATATAGCTCCTTTGATCTCCATCTTCGGGGCTCCATGATCATCTTCCTCACCGGCATGACACCATGATCTCCATCATCATGATCTTCAGCATCGTGTCTCCATGAAGTTGCTCGCCAACTATTACTTCTACTACTATGGCTAACAGGTTAACAATAAAGTAAAGTAATTACATGGCGTTAAATCATTGACACGCAGGTCATACAATAATTAAGACAACTCCTATGGCTCCTGCCGGTTGTCATACTCATCGACATGCAAGTCGTGATTCCTATTACAAGAACATGATCTCATACATCACATATATATCATTCATCACAACTTTTGGCCATATCACATCACAAAGCAATTGTTGCAAAAACAAGTTAGACGTCCTCTAATTGTTGTTGCATCTTTTACGTGGCTGCAATAGGGTTCTAGCAAGAGCGTTTTCTTACCTACGAAAAAACCACAACGTGATTTGTCAACTTCTATTTACCATTCATAAGGACCCTTTTCATCAAATCCGCTCCAACTAAAGTGGGAGAGACAGACACCCGCTAGCCAGCTTATGCAACTAGTGCATGTCAGTCGATGGAACCTGTCTCACGTAAGCGTACGTGTAAGATCGGTCCGGGCCGCTTCATCCCACAATACCATTGAAGCAAAATAAGACTAGTAGTGGCAAGAAAGTTGACAACATCTACGCCCACAAAAAATTTGTGTTCTACTCGTGCAAAGAGAACTACGCATAGACCTAGCTCATGATGCCACTGTTGGGGAACGTTGCAGAAAATAAAAAAAAATCTACGGTTTCACCAAGATCAATCTATGAGTTCATCTAGCAACGAGAGAGAGGAGTGCATCTACATACCCTTGTAGATCGAGCGGAAGCATTCAAGAGAACGGGGTTGAAGGAGTCGTACTCGTCGTGATCCAAATCACCGGAGATCCTAGCGCCGAATGGACGGCACCTCAGCGTTCAACACACGTACGGTTAGCGAGACGTCTCCTCCTTCTTGATCCAGCAAGGGGAAGGAGAGGTTGATGAAGATCCAGCAGCACGACAGCGTGGTAGTGGATGCAGCAGAGATCCCGGCAGGGCTTCACCAAGCGTCTGCGGGAGGGAGAGGTGTAGCAAGGGGGAAGGGAGGCGCCAAGTGCAAGGGTGCGGCTGCCCTCCCTCCCCCCTCTTTATATAGGGTCCCCAGGGGGGCGCCGGCCCTAGGAGATTGAATCTCCAAGGAGGGGGCGGCCAAGAGGGTGCCTTGCCCCCCAAGGCAAGTGGAGGCGCCCCCACCCTAGGGTTTCCAACCCTAGGCGCAGGGGGGCCCAAGGGGGGGTGCACCAGCCCACCAGGGGCTGATTCCCCTCCCACTTCAGCCTATGGGGCCCTCCGGGATAGGTGGCCCCACCCGGTGGACCCCCGGGACCCTTTCGGTGGTCCCGGTACAATACCAGTGACCCCCGAAACTTTCCCGATGGCCGAAACTTGACTTCCCATATATAATTATTTACCTCCGGACCATTCCGGAACTCCTCGTGACGTCCGGGATCTCATCCGGGACTCCGCACAACTTTCGATTTGCTGCATACTAATATCTCTACAACCCTAGCGTCACCGAACCTTTAGTGTGTAGACCCTACGGGTTCGGGAGACACGTACACATGACCGAGACGGCTCTCTGGTTAATAACCAACAGCGGGATCTGGATACCCATGTTGGCTCCCACATGCTCCTCGATGATCTCATCGGATGAACCACGATGTCGAGGATTCAAGCAACCCCGTATACAATTCCCTTTGTCAATCGGTATGTTACATGCCCGAGATTCGATCATCGGTATCCCAATACCTCATTTAATCTCATTACCGGTAAGTCACTTTACTCGTACCATAATGCATGATCCCGTGACCAGACACTTGGTCACTTTGAGCTCATTATGATGATGCATTACCGAGTGGGCCCAGAGATACCTCTCCGTCATACGGAGTGACAAATCCCAGTCTCGATCCGTGTCAACTCAACAGACACTTTCGGAGATACCCGTAGTATACCTTTATAGTCACCCTGTTACGTTGTGACGTTTGGTACACCCAAAGCACTCCTACGGTATCTGGGAGTTACATGATCTCATGGTCTAAGGAAAAGATACTTGACATTGGAAAAGCTCTAGCAAACGAACTACACGATCTTGTGCTATGCTTAGGATTGGGTCTTGTCCATCACATCATTCTCCTAATAATGTGATCCTGTTATCAATGACATCCAATCTCCATAGTAAGGAAACCATGACTATCTGTTGATCAACGGGCTAGTCAACTAAAGGCTCACTAGGGACATGTTGTGGTCTATGTATTCACACATGTATTACGATTTCCGGATAACACAATTATAGCATGAATAAAAGACAATTATCATGAACAAGGAAATATAATAATAATTCTTTTATTATTGCCTCTAGGGCATATTTCCAACAGCCGACGGCTGAGCTTTGCCGACGGGGCCGTCGGCATAGATTGATATACGCCGACGGCTTTTCTATGCCGACGGCCTGGGTTGGGCCTTCGGGATAGGCCAATCTATGCCGATGGGGGCCGTCGGCATAGGTTCGGCCGTCGGCATCGCTAGCTATTCTGGTAGTGTCTGAGCAGTAACGATGAAGTTGCCATTACGATTTACGTGCGAGCCCGTGTGGAGGAGAAGTTGGTGGCCGATTTGGTTTTCAGTCCTTGGGTTGAAATAGTTTGGGATTGTTTGGTCTGTGACAAGACCGAATCAAACCAAACTAATAACCTAGATACTAGAAAGTGCGCGTGCACTATCTGACGCTCGCGAGCGGCCGCATGCTGGCCACACGATCTTGCCCGAACGACCGTGCACATGGGGCAGGTGCTATCTGGTCGGGCGATTTCAATCGATGGGGTTTGTCGTTATCCACCTGACCACCCACGTCTTCATCCCCAACTCAGCCCGCTCCTCACTAACCGCCACGCCATGGAGGCGATCGCCATCATCGACGCTGACACCCTCTTCTCCCCTCCCATCTGCTCTCCTCTCCTAACTCCTCGTGCCTCCGCCCTCGCCACCCGCCCGCCCGCGCGGTCGCCGCCTCCCACACCTTCATCACCGCCATTACCAAGCAGCGCTTCATGACCCCTCCACTCAGATCCCGCCGTTGGCCACGGTGCTAGGGATGTCGTCGTGATGGTACGAGGAGGTAAACTTGAATAACTGCTCCCTGGCCGAATCTGCACCATGGTTCATCCAGCCGGGTAAATTGATTGCCGTCTTCTTGCTTGGCAGGTTATCCCGTTCCTGGCGGTACATTGTTTGAGCAGAAGCCGCCTGATTTGACCTCGTTCCTTTACAAGAACAGGATCATGTACCTGGGGATGTGCCTCGTGTCATCGGTGAAGGAGATCATGCTTGCGGAGGGCATGGACAGGCCCATCTACATGTACGACCAAGATCGATGCTTCTGCTCCACCTATGGCTGCATATGATTGTTGCTACACAAAGAGCGTGTCTCCAAAACCTACTTCTAGACTTGATATAGTTAATGATCAATTTTGTTGGCATCTATAGTAGTTCTAATTGCACACGTGTTTGTTCTCGGTTGTATACGATTATTGGGAAGTTGCACACACGGCGATCATTTTTTGTTGGCATCTATAGTACTTCTAGATATTACGCACATAATTGTTCTCAGTTGGATACGGTCATTCGAAGTTACACACACAATGATCATTTTTTGTTGGCATCTATAGTAGTTCTAGTTGCACACATAGTTCTTTTCAGTTGGACAACAATCATTGAAAAGTTGCACACACGCAATCATTTTTTGTTGGCATCTATAGTAGTTCTAGTTGCACACATAATTGTTTTTAGTTGAACACGGTCATTGGAAAATTGCACACACGGTGATCATTTTTTTTTGGGTTCTATATTAGCTCTAATTGCACATATAGTCGTTCTCACACTACTAAAATCTGGTTTTGTCCCGAGTTTTAATACTTTGCCAAGTTCATTCTATCGGGAACACGGCAAACTTCTCTTTGTCAAGTTCAATCCGAAATTTGTCTCGACGGTGATAAGCAACTCGGCAGAGCTATACCTTTATCAGGTTCCAACAAAAAATAACTAGGCGAACTTAATAAATTCGGCAGAATTACATGTTCACCGAGTTCCTGCAAAAATACACTCAAGTGGACCCTGCTATACAGTAGTCGATAGAGCCGTGGTGGCGGCCTTTGTTTGCTGAGTTTGGGCTAATGGAGAGTCGGTAAAAAAATATTTTGTATTTTTTTTAAATGCGGAGTTGCACACTCTAGTCAAAATAGTCGCAAACATGGAATTCAGATCTTTCAAACCGTGCATCAGAATTAAGATCCGTCTTCACCATTGAAATCCTCATGACTAGTTCTTCCAAACTTGATCCGGCCTGGATATGTTTTGATGAATTTTTTTGATGCCAACTTTGGTGCCATATGGTGCAACTCCATTACTACATCGTGCAAATTTAGTCCAACATGGTGCAACTTTTTCAAAACCATTTTTTAAAGTTGCATGATCGAAATTCTTATGAGATTTGCAACCTAGTAAACACGACAACCATTTTTGAGTGATGTGCAACTAGTCTACTACCAGCCATCTACCTACTAGTCGATGTGCAACCCCCCCTTCCCTATTCGTGGATGATATATAATTTTTCATCGTTGTCATACCATGCCCCCACCTACCCCTATCAGCTATATGTGCAACCTACTCTGTTGTTTCGGCTTACTTTTTAGTAGTCGACGGGCAACTCCTTTCCCTCCATACTTATGTATATGTAGTTTTAGTTGGCAGGGGCAATAGAAGTAGTTGCACAGAATCTGCTAGGCAGTTGGCCAGGGCAACAGATAAAGTTGCACATCTCGCTGACATGGATTTGTTGAATGGTGAAAAAATGCAAACCCATAAAACATGAGGATGCAGAAAAGTTGTCTACAAGTGAGACCCTCAAGATGCACACCTCACTAGTTGGGGTGGGTGGGAAGATGTGCTAGTAATGAAAACTACACATCCACGGGTACGGGGAAAAAGTTACACATGCACATCAACCGTTAGGTAGTTGGCTGGGACAGTTTACAAAGTTGCACATCCACTGCTTGGCAGTTTACCGAGGTAGCAAATAGTAAAAATTGCACTTCCAACTAGAGGAGAAAAGTTGCACATCAACTACTGGTGGTGCACGACTGGTGTGGTGAAGGCGGGCTGCCAGATCTGGACGCGGTGGGTGCGGGCTGCGGGCAGTCGTCTCCGCCGTGGTGGTTTGCTGGCGGAGGTGGCGGCGCAGCGGTGTGGGTCTCGCCCTTTCTGTCCTCTGGTTTCGGTCGGGGGCTAGAGGCGGGCTGGAGCTGTTGGTGGGGGATGTGTGCCAGCTGGATCTGGCACTTTTTTCCGGCGGGCGGCACGGGGTTGGGGCAACGGACCGGTGTGGCGGCTGCGCCGGCTATGGGCAGCGGCGGTGAGGTGGCTCGAATCTCTTGGCATGGCGGCTTCCTTTCGCTACGTCCGCATCATGGCAGTTTGGCAGGTCGGCTGCGGCGGCGGCCGGTTTTCCGGCGTCAGCTCGTTTGTAGGCGACCCTTTTCGACCTTCGGTCCCTCTTCTCGTCGTCGGGTCGCTACCATCATCGAAGATTCGGCCTTCCCCCGGTTACGGTCTATCGCTTGTCTCGTGCCCGGCAGCAGGACCGACCTCATCTCGCGCCCGGTAGCAGGATCGACCTCGTCTCGCGCCCGGCAGTAGGACGAGTCGATGGAGGCGTTGGGGCCAGCCCAGGGGTACGAAAGGCGGGTCCTTTTCGCCCACATCTTTGGTGGGGGTAGCGGTGGGTCTTAAGTGAGGTGGTGTCCGGGTCTTGAATGTCGGGGCGGCGGCCCTGGTGGAGGTTCCGCGGTGCTCATGGGCAGTGCCCGCGGCTAGGTGCTGCCCAGTGGCCATGGTCGTGTGGGCGTGGTGGTCGCCGGGGTATGACGTTCGGTGGTGGTGATTGTTGGTCGGGGTGAAAACCTGTTCTATCTTCCGACGGACCGGCGACGGCGAAGCTCGTTCCCTTCTTGAAGGCATTGTCGCGGCTCTCATTACTCGTCATGTTGCTCCAAGGGAAACTCTGATCCTCAAGTTGGGTGGTGGCGGAGCTCCGGTGTTGTATCCTTCCTGAAGGTGTCGTCTTGGAGCCCACGGTTCGTCGTATGTGGCTCATCTCTTCGCGATGGCGTGTTCACGGTTGAGGATCCCGGTTGCTCTTGTAGTGCTAGGGTTGTTGTTGTGCTCAATGCCTATGTATCCTGCCTTGGATGTGTGCATGTGTAGTGTTGGCGGGTGTTTGTACCGGGTTGTCGAGAATCTTTGCTTTATATATAAAGCGGGGCGAAAGCCTTTTTCGATATAGTCGCACATGAATTATTGTGGGAGGTGCTCACGCCCGACCGCGGAGTTGCACACTCTCATCCGCATAGTCGCACATGCATGGCCGTGGAGTTGCACACTCTCGTTGGCATAGTCGCACACGAATTGTTGTGGAAGGTCTCACGACTAGCCACGGAGTTGCACCCTCTCATCGGTATAGTCACACATGCATGACCACATAGTTGCACAATCTCGTC
>NC_057813.1:5309812-5310534 GCF_018294505.1 Triticum aestivum
CATAGTCGCACATGAATTATTGTGGGAGGTGCTCATGCCCGGTCACGGAGTAGCCACACTCTCGTCGGCATAGTCGCACATGCATGGCCACAGAGTTGCACAATCTCATCCGCATAGTCGCACATGCATGGCCACAGAGTTGCACAACCTCATCCGCATAGTCGCACATGAATTATAATGGGAGGTGCTCACGCCCCGGTCGCGGAGTAGCACACTCTCGTTGGCATAGTCGAACATGCATGGCCATAGAGTTGCACAATCTCGTCTGCATATTCGCACATGAATTGTTGTGGGAGGCGCTAACGCCCGGCGGCGGAGTTGCACACTCTCGTCCGCATAGTCGCACATGCATAACCGTGGAGTTGCACACTCTCGTCGGCATAGTTGCACATGAATTGTTGTGGGGAGGTTCTCACGCACGGTCGCATAGTTGCACAGTCTAGTCGGCATAGTTGCACATGCATGGCCACAATGTTGCACAATCTCGTCTGCATAGTCGCACATGAATTGTTGTGGGAGGTGCTCACGCCCGGCCAGGGAATAGCACACTCTCGTCGGCATAGTCGCACATGCATGGCCATAGAGTTGCAAAATATTGTCTGCATAGTCGCACATGAATTGTTGTAGGAGATGCGCCCGATTGCGGAGTAGCACACTCTCGTTGACACACTCGCACATGTAGGGCCGTGGAGTTGCACAATCTCGTCTGCATAGTCACACAT
>NC_057813.1:5311470-5316969 GCF_018294505.1 Triticum aestivum
AGAGTTGCACAATCTCGTCTGCATATTCGCACATGAATTATTGTGGGAGGTGCTAACCCCGGCGGCGGAGTTGCACACTCTCGTCCGCATAGTCGCACATGCATAACCGTGGAGTTGCACACTCTCGTCGGCATAGTTGCACATAAATTGTTGTGGGGAGGTTCTCACGCACGGCCGCATAGTTGCACAGTCTAGTCGGCATAGTTGCACATGCATGGCCACAATGTTGCACAATCTCGTCTGCATAGTCGCACATGAATTGTTGTGGGAGGTGCTCACGCCCGGCCAGGGAATAGCACACTCTCGTCGGCATAGTCGCACATGCATGGCCATAGAGTTGCAAAATATCGTCTGCATAGTCGCACATGAATTGTTGTAGGAGATGCTCACGCCCGATTGCGGAGTAGCACACTCTCGTTGACACACTCGCACATGCGTGACGTGGAGTTTCACACTCTCGTTCACATAGTCGGAGGCGTACTGATGCAATAGTTGCATATGCACAATGGGTTTTTGCTCACGCGCGACTGCGGGTTGCACACCCTGGCCAACATAGGTTTTTTTTTTGCGAGGAGGCACAGTTGCTCACACAAGGGCTCTGAGTTGGCACACACTTATAGAATAGTCCTTCAAACGCGGCTGTGGGGGCTGCACACAGGCGACGACTACCAGGCAGTTGACAAGGACACCTTGGCAGCAAACGAAATAGCACGCGAGGGTTTCAATGGTGAAAACAAATCTTAATTACGACACACGATTTAAAAGTTATTACTTTTTAAAATTTTGAAAACTTAAATTAAATACATTCACATTTGTTTACACAGATATTTTTCTATTACATTTTCTGTTACAGGTACTTTTTCAAACATATGGATTAAAACTATTTTTCTTATATCAGTTATTAAAAGGGACAAATAATTACCATTTGTAGATTATAGGACAAAAGGGATCAATTTTAGGCCGGCCGCTCGCAAAGGCCAGCGAGCAGCCGGCCGCTGGCTAGACCCGTCCAACCAATAATAGGAACAACCCAAATCAAACCAACTTACATTAGGAACTCAGCCCATTTTATCCAAACCAAAAGAGTCCAATAGAAAAACTGATCCAAAACTGAGGTTTGAGTCCAAAGTCCAAACCATTCCCAGGTATAGCTACACCCCTGCGCGAGTGACGACTCGAACGCGTGCGAACCCTCCGGGCCACAACACGCCGTCGCTCTCCGGCGCGATTCCCCTCCCGCTTTCCTTTCTCTGGATAACAATGCGCGCCCTGATTGGAGAGCCGATCCCTACGCCAGGGAGGGATCAATGTTGGGCATGCGGCATGCAGTCAGCCAGCGAGCGAGCCAGCCCAGGCCGTGGGGCGATCACCTGCTCACATCTATCAGTCCGGCCCGCGGCCATGTCCATGTCCTTGGACGCGACGGCGACGCCGGTCCATGGTGTAACGCAACGTCTTTACGCGGAAGCAGCGAGAGAAGTGGTGCCCGTCGTCGCCGCGGTGGATGGCGTTGGCGCCGTGGAAAAGATCGCCCGGGCGAGCAGGACTGGCAGCTAGCCATACGGAGCGCGAGAGAGCGACGTACGTAGGGGGCCGGGAGGCCGGCCGGTCGCCGTCTTATCGGTGGGTATGAGGGCTCGCTCGCCACGTCCGTCCCCGGCCGGTCGTGGTCGGCACGGATGAGGCGATCGGATCCGTTGCACGTCGTGCGTGGCTGAGCTAGGTTTGTTGTTTTTTGAGCAGACGTGGCTGAGCTAGCTAGTCAATAATCGATCGACAGATCAGCAGCTGTCCGGCCGGGTGGAATGGAATCTAGCTACTTCTGTAGATGGAAACGGGATAAAAACGGCGACAGCCGCAGAGTGGAAATCCTGCGTGGCAGAATAGCCGAGCTCAGCTGCGGCCTGGCTGCATGCACCTGTATGTGTCGATCCATCAGTGATCAGTGGACAGTAGTCACAGCACGTACGTACGTAGCATGATGGCGTCACTGCATACGGCAACGCGCACGAAGACTAGTCGACGTGCGCCCTCCACCATGCATGCTTTCTTGCAGTACATGCTGTACGTCGGAAAAAATCCATTTTAAACCCTGAACTCGTAGACGTTCGGCGAAACGAACCCCAAATCGAAATCCCGATGAATTGTACCCCGAACTATGCAATCCCGGTCTAAATCAAACCTTCGAGTCGTTTGGATGGCCGGGATTGCTGGGATTTCGCTGAGCGTACACGCCTCCACCCCGCTGGGCCGGCCCGCTTTATTTTTTTCCGTTAAGAAATAAAAATTCACAACGGGCGCTACAACTTGCTCTGTTGGGCTGGCCCGCTTTTGTTTTTTTGCTAAAAAAAGCGCACGGTGTGCCTTGAACACGTGACCCCGTGCTGTTTTTTTGTTTACAAATATTTGTTCTAAATTAAAACATATAACTGACTTCAAAAAAACATACATTGTACTTTAAAAATGGCGCTGCAAT
Source organism: Triticum aestivum (assembly GCF_018294505.1). Lineage (NCBI taxonomy): Eukaryota > Viridiplantae > Streptophyta > Magnoliopsida > Poales > Poaceae > Triticum > Triticum aestivum. Next base: position 5,313,947 of record NC_057813.1, read on the forward strand.
ATATACACACTGAGTAGGTAGCTAGTGTGGTTGCCGTCGCTGCTATTTATTCACTTTTTCAAAAAAATCACAATTTAAAATTGTTCAGTGTACAACAAAAAAATGTTCAACGGGTATTTATATGGTTTTTCAGCGCACATCACAAAATTGTTCAATGTGTAGTTAAAAAATGTTCAAATTATATTACAAAAATGTTCAATGTATAAAATTTGTTCATCGTATATCACAAAAATGTATAATATATTTTAAATTATTTCAATGGATATCACAAAAATGTTTGCTGTGTAGTTAAAAATTGTTCATTGTAGACTTAAAAAATGTTCAATGTATATTTAAAAATCGTTCGTCGTATATAATTTTTTGCTCATGTTTTCAATAACTGTTCACGTTTTAACAGTTTTTTTGAGTTTTAAATTTCTTCAAGAAAAAATTGTTCATTTTTTTGAATGAAGATTAAAAAGCCGGATCTGCCGCTGACCGTACTACTTGAAACTTACGCTGTACTCTATTACCAGGACCAATCGCTAGCTGCCGTGGCTGGCGTTGTTGCTATCCAACGAAAGGTCCTGGGTTCGAATCCAACCAGGCGCACAATTTACAGTTCGTTACATTTTTTATCGTACGTGCGCTCGTTTCCTGGCAATGGGCCGGCCCGTTTGCGCGAGCCCCACGCGGAAGCTCTTCTGTTTGACGCTATCCACGATTCTGCCGCAAAAGAGCGATAGAAAAATAAAGATAAGTTTTTTTGAGCAAACAAAAAAAATAAATAGGCTGGCCCAGCGCAGAGGACGGGTGCTCCTTAGCCCACTACCTAGACAAATCCCGGTTTACATTTGTCAGGGTTTGATTTAGATCAGGATTGCATAGTTCAGAGTGCAATCGACCGGGATTTCGACTTGGGGATTCGTTTCGCCGAACGCCTACGAGTTCAGAGTTTAAAATGAACTTTTTCCCTGTACGTCTGGCGATCGATCGACCAGCACCAACGGGTACGGTCACGCCGCGGCCTGCAGCGGAGGGAAAACGAACGGACGGACGGGCAGTCTCGGCCAATCTCATCAATCTCAACCCGTCATGATCCCTCCGTTGTCTGTCAATCGATCGAACGTACGTACGTGTCCTTCCCTTTCGCTTTCATGTTTATTGCTACTACGTGGTGACCAGTACCACCACGGCCCGGCCGAACCGGTTGATGAACAATTAGACAGTTTAAAAAAAAAAAGGAACAGAACCTACGGGGTTTTGCTCCAGTCTATATTTTACCAAACCTATGAGGTCACAAGTTTAAAGAAATCATGATATGTTCAATGTTAGTAGGAAGAGGGTATCGATGATTTATTTCTGAAGTTGTTTCATTGATATTCTCAATAGTCCGAGAGCAGACCCGTTGATGAGGGAAGCCGAGTTGGCCGACCGCACAGGGCCCCAAAATTTTTGGGCCCCGGTCCAGCAAATAAACGTATCTATATGTAGAAAAAAAGGTAGCAATGAACAAGCAATACATGCACGTGCACAGGCCGGCAACCCACTCTAGCACTTCCTCCGATTCTATCGATTTCCAGTCAACCAATATACATGCATGTACACAGGCCCAACAGCCTGCCTCTTAGTTTCCGTGACTCCCGCTTAGAGCATGGTTAATCGTATAGCCAACTGCTGGCTATAAGCCATTGTCATGTCATTTATAGCCCATCTTATAGCCAATATGTACAATAGTTGATTAAAATAATGTATTATTTTTTTATTATATGACCCACCTTTCATTCTCACAAAGTGCCTAGGAGCACGTGCTAGAGCTGGCTCTTCACCAAGAGCCCGCTTACCTTCTCTCTCATCTTCTCTTTTCTCCAACTAAGCAAGAATATACTAGTTTATTTCTTATAGCCAGCTGACTCAGCTCTATTGTACTTGCTCTTAGCACTCCCGATCCAATCGCACACAACAGTTTCGCTCGGGTTAACCATCGACCGTTAGAACTTAGATCGAGGACACAGAGAGGTCTCGACTCTAGAGCAGGGCGAGGGCGGCAGACGTCGGGTCAGACATGCGTACGCTCGGCCACCGGCCGGCCTTGCCCCGCGGCATGGTGCATCGTCCCTTGCCGCCGTTGTCAGCGTAAGTTGTTCATAGGAGGCTTGATTTTATTTTGCTAGTGTATGTTACTTTTTGTTAAACATTTTTTTCAAAATCTTTCATCAAGATAAAGTCTTATTTTATTTTATTAGCTATAATGTCTTATTCATAGTGTAAGTTGATTCATGTTACTTGTGTATGTTTTATAAAGCAGGAAGAATCATCAATCATGTATCCTAGAAGGAGGTATGATTACGGTGCTAAAAAGAGTTCGTATATGATATATTATACTCTGTCCGTTCCTTTTATAAGGTGTATTTATTTTTTCAAAAGTCAAACGAGTGCATGTTTGACCAATCTTTTAGAAAAATATATCAATATCCACAATATGAAATTTATATAATTTGATCAATCATGAAAGGTAGTTTCATATTTTATCCATTAGATATTGCAAATCTTTCTATTTTGTTCTATAATCTTGGTCAAACTTTGAAATGGTTGACTTGCACGGAAACCAATACACCTTATATTCTGGAACGGAGGGAGTATGAAATAACAAATATTTGAAGTTATATAATTAAGTAAAAAATTGTTTTACTTACATTGATTCTTCTATTAGGAAATTTAGAGCCCTATTTTGATTTTCGTCCCGGGCCCCAAATTTCTTGAGACGGCCCTGTCTGAGAGAAACCGGAAGCGTTTCGGGGTCACCGAAAGGGTTTCGGAGTTTATCACGCAATACCGGACATTCCCGATAAATAGTATATAGGTGAGAAATATTTCCGATGATGGTAAACTATAATAAAAGGCTCTAGTAACTGTTAGGAGGCTTTTATATTTTATTTATTATCAACATGTCTTAAAAATGTCAAGTAGTGCAAGGCAACTTGGGCAACACGGGCCCAAGAGGAGGTGGCGCCCCCCTTTCCTATAGCGGAGGCCGAATTGGA
>NC_057813.1:5650796-5656751 GCF_018294505.1 Triticum aestivum
GTTAGTCTTGTAGATTTGTAAGAAATTTCTGCTACATTTCTTAATATTTCTGCATGCATATCATTAGTGGCTATATAAATTTCTGCGGTTTGCTTTAGTACATTTTTGCCAAGATATCTTACAAGTTGTCCTTGTCAAAGTTCAGTTTTATATAGATTCACTTGCCAACTAATGATATCAAAATAATTCGCATAGGTACCTAATCGTAGTAGATGATATATGGACAGAAGAAATATGGAGATATATAAGTTGTGCTATGTATAGAAACAAACTCCACAGCCGGGTAATCACAACAACCCGCGATATGAGTGTGTCTCAAGCATGTCTCTCTTTCCCGGATGACATGATTCACAAGATGAAACCACTTTCTGATGAACACTCGCAAATACTGTTCCATCAAAGAATATTTCAAAGTGAGAAATGTCCAGAAGATCTGCAAGTAGTATCGAGAGATATTTTGAAGAAATGTGGTGGTGTACCATTAGCCATCAATACAATAGCTAGTCTCTTGGTTAGTAATCAACGGGTAAAGCAAACAGATGAGTGGATACATTTGCACAATTCAATTGGCCGTGGAGTTACACAAGGTGGTATTATGAAGGACATGAGAAGGATATTATCTCTAAGCTATTATGATTTGCCATCTCATCTGAAGTCTTGTTTATTATATATAAGCATCTTTCCTAAAGACTATGAGATTGAGAGAGATTACTTGATATGGAGGTGGGTTGCCGAAGGTTTTATTAAGTGTGACAAAGTAGAAAGCGGGCTATTTGAGATTGGAGAGAGCTATTTCAACGAGCTCATGAATAAGAGCTTGATTGAGCCAGTGAAAATCAATGAGGAAGGAATGGTAGTAACTTTCCGTATACATGATATGGTGCTTGATCTTCTATGCTCATTGTCAAGCGATGAGAATTTTGTCTCCATATTGGATAATGCTGAGTGGCATGCACCTAATCTGCAAACGAAATTTCGCAGGTTGTCCCTTCATAATATCAAGGCAGAGGTTCAGAACCATCAGTTTGATAGCACTAGAGTGTCAAAAGTGAGGACCTTTGCTGTTTTCTCTCCCGTTACCTGTGATTGGTTGCCATCTCTCTCAAGCTTCCACTTTCTACGTGTGTTGGATCTTGGAAATTGTGGCAGCCCTGAAAGTAGCTCTGGTATCAGCCTCAAGTATGTAGGGAATTTAATTCACCTAAGGTACCTAGGGCTGAAGAATGCAGATGTTCAAGAACTCCCCGTGGACATAGGCAAGCTGCAGCTTTTGCAGACACTGGACATACGAAAAACTAGAATAAAAGAATTACCTGCAAGTGTTGTTCAGCTAAGAAAATTGATATGTCTGTATGTCGATGATGGCTTGAGGCTGCCAAAAGGAATGGGGAACTTGACGTCCCTTGAAGTGCTGGAACAAGTAAAGTTGACATCATCTCCTCACATGGTGAGAGAGTTGAGCCATTTAACAGAGGTTAGGACACTCACACTTAACTGTCGTCACTTTGACGAGGATCTGATCAATATAGATATATTAATCGAGTCTCTAGAGAATCTGCACAAATTGCAAAATCTGGTTATCGTTCGTGGTCGCAAAGTGATGGATCGCATTCGCATGCGTGAAAGCTGGGTGCCTCCTCCACACCTATGTAGCTTTGATAGTTTTGAGTCATCGAGCCTCTTCCAAGGTTCAGTGTTCTCAAGACATCCAAAGTGGGTCAATTCAACATCGCTTCCCCACCTCTCCACCCTGGCAATAACTGTGTTCAAACTGCAAGAGGGTGACATTCAGATCATTGCGATGCTGCCTGCTCTTCGGTCTCTGCGGTTGTGTGGAAGACGTGTGATGGGAACGTTGGTTGTGATGGCTGACGCATTCCCATGTGCAAGATTCTGCACATTCACCGGGTTTCTGACGCCACCGTGCCTTTTTCCACCTGGAGCCATGCCAAAGGTTGAGCACCTTGGTTTTGAGGTCTTTGCACAGTCGATCGCGAGTGGTGAGCTTGACTGTGGCATGGGGCATCTCCCTTCTCTCGAGCATGTTGAGGTTGTTCTGGGGCATGATAATTCCAGCGATGAAGAGATAGAGACAGCCAGGGCTTGGCTGAGGTGCGCAGCAGAAGCCCATCCAAATCGTCCCACCATTGAAATCCAGACATATGCTGGGTGACATGCCTCTGCAGTCAGTAAGGTACGGTCTACTCATCTGAGAAATCATGAGTTTTCTTTTCCTGAATATATGCTCATTAAACATATAGTTTGATTTTGCCTCTTGGTTTCCCAATTTTAGGCCTTCACTCAATTCCTGGGGTCAGGTACTAGTAATTCCGTCAGTTGCTTCAGATATCGTCACAACATTTCAATAGGCAACAAACAATTGTACTATGCCACTGCAGGCTCCAGCATTGATCTTGTTTGATTCGTATACCGCGTCAGCTCCCAATAACGAAGGCTCATTCTGTCCAGTATGTTCCCATTCTGTCTTTTTCTAGACAGGGACTTCCGACTGTTCCACATGTTCATCATGATGAACTGTTTACTTTTCCTGCATATGATTTCAGTAATGCAGTGCCGGAGGCTGTTTCTGCCTTGACTTATTCTCAATTGCACTGCCTTTTATTCAAGCAAGACTCGAACAATAAAAGGTCGCATTCAGTTGGTACTGTACTCGGCGGCACTTCTTCTATTTTGTAATGCTACCTCTACATTTTAATTTCTCCATTTGCTTGTTTCACATAGTGAATTGTCTTATTTCACTTATTGGCTAAATGAAGAGTACTTGGGTACGTGGTTGAACTCCTGTGTGGTAGCTTCAGATTTGCTTCATGTTTAGTTTTCTCTTCTTACTGCAATTATCTACTGAACTGCTGTTTTGAGCTCGTAAAATTCTCGTGAAAGAGCTTCCGAGGAGGCAAGGAATGCAAGAGGATAGTGCAGGGAATTCAGAGTGCAGCACTGGCTATGCTTTCACATCCAACTAGAACTGGTAGAAGAACTCTATGTTAATTCCGATCGAGTTAAGAGCCGGTTGCCCTTGTTTGTTGCAGAGCAACCCAAGCCCTCGTCCCCATGGTCACCCCCTTCTCCAACCAGTTCTACGACAGAGTTGAGGAGCAACGTGAGAACTAGTTCTGAATCACGTCAATGGGGTTGCTACTTGACAATAGCAGCTACTCGTGTAGCTTCTCAACATGCTTAACCAATTGGGGTTTCTGTACCATTGGAAGAGATTTGCTAGCAGCCAAGGAGTGCTCTTGGAGTCTTGGTTGGTGGTCGGACTGTCTCCTGACCGTTTACACTCTGGCTCTGCATCCCGATCCACTCTCATGCCTCCCAACTACAACGGCCATGTGTTAATCCCTGCGTGATTGAGTGAACCGGGTAGTGGGTTGCTAGCAGGGTTCTCCAAGATGATGACGCCCAATTCATCCAGCTCTGGGAATTTCACTACAGGAAAAAAATTGTAAGCTTGTGTGCCTAATACACTCGGCTTATGCCGATTTGCACTCGGCTTATATATAAGCCGAGTAAAACTCCCGGTTTATAGGACACGGCTTACAAGGGACCGGCTTATCAGGTATAAGCCGGGTGCCGTGCTAAAAAAACTCGGTTTATATATAAACCGAGTGTTTGCGCGAGGCACACGGTTTAATAAAGTAACATGACGGTAGCCATGTGTTAACGGCCATGTGTCAGCATCGGCGCAAGCCGAGTGTCAGGAAAATTGCCCGTGCGTTGCAACGGGAGAAAAAAAAACTACACACCCATGTTCTGTGCTTCACAATTGACTAAAAATATCATACACGTGATGCTTATTTTGAGTTACCGACACCATACAATAAAAATGTGGTATGCTCCGTCCGACGACCAGGCATGCATACTTCTGTCGTGTGTGCTAACCGTGAAGTACTTGTCATGTAGATGTTCTAACTTTCTGTTCTATTGTGTACATCTTTTTTGCAACTGGGTTGAATCTTTAATTCTTTTGTTTTGCCGATTGGCTTCACGTTGCTCTTTTAGTTTTTCCGGTTTTTCTTCATGGCCATCCATGCCTAACGCTCTCTATCTCGTTTACTTCTTTGTTCCCTAGCATTCATGACTGAAGATTGCAACCCAAATTTCTTGCCTTCATGAGAGTTTTCTATGATTTACTCCCTTCATTCCAAAATATAAGTATTTGTAGAGATTCCATTATAGACTACATACAGAGCAAAATGAGTGAATGTATACTCTAAACGGCGTCTATATACATGTGAATGTAGTCTCTATAGTGGAATTTCTAAAAGACTTATATTTAGGAACGGAGGGAGTAGAAATCTGTTGTCGATTAAACAAAGAAATAGATTAGATTCTGCATCATAAATAGAACATACATAGCTACTCATAAATTAATCTCATGAGCCTGCAGATAAGCATAAAATATGTGTTGTTTGTACAGTAATGTTTTACTTCTTCCCGGCAACCCCTTTTTAGATTGTGCAACCATTTTGGCTACCAGTTTAAGTTTATATTAGCCAACTATGATATTCTATCTAAATCCTTTTAGGTGATTATCACTACGTAAAGTTATTGCTATCCTATATAGAATTATTAATGTCTTCAAATCATGATAGTAGGGTATAACAACTTCTGTAATTACCTTTGTTTAATAAAGTAAGCTAGTTCACCAAAGTAGGTTACTTTTGTTTACTATATTTTTTTGTTTAAATATAATATTTTTGTACTATGGTATCCCTAAATATGGTTTCCAATAAGCATGGGTGAGTTAATTAATGAGGACGTATGTATTGCTAGTGTCCTACAATTTAGGAACCAAAAAAATGTTAGGATGTTGTAGATCAAATCGTCGTTGCCTAGTGAAAAAACATACCACATCGGCAGATTAATTATTGTACTACCATCAAACAATATTTTTTTGTGCATGTAACACTTTTAAAGTAATTTTACCTTGATGCAATTGTTGGTTTTCCTCCATAGCATTAATGTTTGGGCCCGAAGTATGTATAAGGTGGTTGCCAAGTCCCTCCATACCAACATGTCCATCTTTAAGGATGTCAGGCATGGAATCCTTTTTTTGATTCTGAACGATAGCTTCATTGAGATCAACTAAAGCCTATATTGGCATGACACGTAAATGTCGTTTTGACGTCAATGGCTTATTATGCACTTGTATGAACTGGGATCAACTGGAGAAAATTTATTTTATATTTACTTTACTGAATGTGTAAGCACATATGTTTTCGTCGTGTGTGCATTAACCTCTGTATATATGTTAGTCCAATATATTGTCTGATCCTTATTCATGTATGTATGGTGTTTGTTTATTTTTCAGTTTTTGCGCCCTAGCAGCTAGTCAGAGTGAGGGACATACACATAGTCTAATTCAGTTTTTTTGAGATGAGTCAAAGTCAACCTTAAAACACAAAGGCAATGTGTGCGTGGTTCCGAGAACAAAGACGTACACACTAACACGCCCACGTGATGGACTCGAAGATTTTTATCGGTGCATGAAGGATTCAAAGTCCTAATCTCGTAAAAAAAAGTCCAAACTATTAAAAACAGAAACTGTGAACCTGCATGCACGCTAATATAAAAAAAACTGTCTAAAAAATGATAGCCACACACGTCGGCTGGTCTAGAAGAAACCAGTAGCCGCATCGCTAGCGCTCCTCCACAGAATCTTATCTCCTCAGTTTTTCTTCGCTGCGCCAGTTATTCACATCCCGACCTCCCCTGGGACACGCCGCCGCTGCCGCTTGTACCCACCGCCGAATCTCGCCGCTCCTCCGGATCCCTTCACCACCCCAGCCATGGGCGCTGGCTCCCCCGCCTAGAATCCCCGCTCCCCCGGCCATGGCGCGCGCTACACACCCGCGCAACCACCTCCTCCACAGAATCTTATCTCCTCAGTTTTTCTTTGATGCGCCAGTTATTCACATCCCGACCTCCCCT
>NC_057813.1:5656988-5659775 GCF_018294505.1 Triticum aestivum
CCTCCTCCACAGAATCTTATCTCCTCAGTTTTTCTTCGCTGTGCCAGTTATTCACATCCCGACCTCCCCTGGGACACGCCGCCGCTGCCGCTTGTACCCACTGCCGAATCTCGCCGCTCCCCCGGATCCCTTCACCACCCCGGCCATGGGCGCTGGCTCCCCCGCCTAGAATCCCCGCTCCCCCGGCCATGGCGCGCGCTACACACCCGCGCAACCACCGGGAATCCCACGATGGGCTCCTCTGCAGAGGAGCTAGCTCCGCGCCGTGCGCTCCAGCACCGACGCTCGTGCAGCTCAATGGTGACGGAGGCCATGGCCATGCTCATTCATGCTCCAACGCCGGCCGTCCTCGCGCAAGTCCCTTTTCCTCTGTATCTTCAGATCCCATCCCACCACCCGAGCGCCTCCTCCTCGCGCCCTCGTCGACGATCTTCAGACTGCAGTAGCAGCAGCAGGACCCCCGCCGGTGAGCTACCTCCTCCCTTCTTCCTCCTCCCTCATCCCCTTATACCACCGGTGTACTACCTCTCCTCACACTCTCTCTTACCTCTCGAACAGGAAGCAGCAGCTCCACCGCACAACAACGGCGCTGCGGGTGTCACTCTCGAGCGCCAGGTCACGGTCCCCGCCCCATCTACCTGTGCAGCGCGGCCGTTAACATGGGCAGCTCGATGAGGAACGCCGGCGGCGCCCGCGTGCCCTCGTGGATGGCCAGGCTCAGCCGGCAGCGGCGGTGCCTGAAGAGCGTCACCGCCGGTGCGTGGTCCGCGAGGAGGGCGCTGCTGCCGCTGTGCTGCCCGAGCAGCGCGCCCATCTTGAGCACCAAGACGGCTCACCCCATTCCTGGGCTCGGGCGGCGCGGACGCCCGCCGCGACGCATCACCCCTTCCTTGGCTCCTGCGGCGTGGACATCGGCGGCAAGCGGCGACGCGTGCCCGGCGGTGGAGAACGCAAATGGATAAGCGGCGGCGGTTCCTGGTGGTGAAGTAGTTTAATTAAGTATCGCAGGGTAGATTTCTAACTAATGGAGGTTTTTTTTGCAAAAACGAAACGTACTCTCAGGAACACACTTTACATAGGACTGCGGGTTGAATTCGAATAAATACAGGGTTTTTTTTGTAAGAACGGCGACGACGGACGACCAGAAGCAGTCGTCGCTTTATTAGTAGGGAAAGATAAGCCGAGTGCCTCTTTCTCGGCTTATATTTGGCAGGCCGTCGCTTGTAGTGCCGGGTGCCTGGCACCTGTTACACACGGCTTATACCTTATAAGCCGAGTGCCAAATCTGAGGTATTGTGGTTTGCAGGTATTCAAATGTATGCGTACACACCCCAGGTATTCGAGTATTCAAATGTATATGTATACACCCCGGCTACAAACGCCCACACATACATAGTAATCAATCGAGTGGATCGATTAGCTAGCTATATACATACTACTAGTGGTCTAGTACACATGAGAGTAGATCGAGCGGCTCGATTAGCTAGATAGAGGCTAGCTTTGCTTGCTGGTGGATCGATGCGGCCGTGCTGGAGCACTCACCCGCCGGCGAGGAGGAGCACTGCATCGAGCTGAGCATGGACGGGTAGCTTCTGCTGCCGCGAGCTGCTGCTGCTTGCTCCGTTGACTGCTTCTCTTTGAGGAGGCTGCGGCACTTCGGCGTAGGCGGCGGCGGCGTGGAGTGGAGAAGGAGTGGACAGAGAGGAGGGAGAGCCGGTAGCCATTGAGTAGAGGATGGGGATTTATGGGCGCTTATAGGCACCGGTGAGCCGGCCGAAAGTTTCGGCCGGTCCAGCCCGGGCCGTTCGATTTGAGCCACGCAGCCGCTGGATCCCAAGCAAAAAAAAAAAAGAATCGTCCCCAGCTCTCTTCTTCCTCGGGGAGTTAGTTGGATCCCGTTTGGGGGAGCGCGGCGCCGCGCCTCCTGTCCCCTCCGGTGGTCGCCGGTCCCCACCCTCGCCGGTCTTCCTCGTCGCCGCCGGACCCCACCCTCGCCGCCCGTCCTTGTCGCCGATCCCCGCCCTCGCCCCCGTCCTCGTCGCCAGTCCCCGCCCTCGCCGACTGTCCACGTCGCCAGTTCCCATGCAACAACTCCACCTGCGTTGCAGCTCTTGACGGTGACGGTTGTGGCTCGGCCGCCGCTCCTCGCCATTGATGCTCGCCGTAGGAAATTATATCGACGGCGGCCGTCAGTCAATCAACACCGTTTTGAATGGATGTAGCAAAAAACTTCACCCGTAGTAGCAAAAGTAAACTACGGTTGCAGCAAAAAATCAAACACCGTCGCCGTCTTTCGCGAGGTCGCGACTCCGCCTTACATGGATGTAGCAAAAAGCTTCACCGATAGAAGCAAAATTCTACTATGGTTGCAGCAAAAATCAAACACCGTCGCCGTCTTTCGCGAGGTCGCAACTCTGCCTTACATGGATGTAGCAAAAACTTCAGCAGTAGTAGCAAAGTTCTACTACGATTGCAACAAAAATCGTCGTTGTCATCGTCGTGAGGTCGCAGCTCCGCCTGATGGATGTAGCAAAAACCTTCGCCGGTAGTAACAAAAACCAACTACGGTTGCAACTTCCCCTTATTGTGCAGTTTCATTGAAGCTTTTCTGTCTATGGTTGAAGCTTTTTTCAACAGCTGTTGAAGCTGTTCTAGGTGACGGTTGCAACACTAGTATACGCGGGCTGCATCCAGCCATGGCGGCAGGCAGCCATGGTGGCCGGCGAGGGAGCGCCTGGCCGCCGGCGATGGAGGTTGTCGTCGCCCAGTCGCAGCCCGGGGGGAGGG
>NC_057813.1:5660230-5673699 GCF_018294505.1 Triticum aestivum
GGAGGCGGCGCTCGCGAGAGGAAGAAGAAGCACATAAGAAAAAAATGTTCCGTCCGTGGAAAAGAGCGAGCGAGCGAGGGGCACCGGCCGAAGCGTTCGGCCGGTGCGCCGATGCCAAACGTTTCCCTATATAATAAGGGAGAGAGGGGAGGGAGGAGAGAGGCCAACAGCCGTTCGATTTCGGAAAGTGCGCACGAGATATGCGGCTGAGTTTGCCATGTCACTGATCCGTGGCTCACACGGCTCAGCCAATAAGAAAAAAGCACATGAGCTACATTATGTGTGTTTCTTTACTAGTACGTTTTCATATTAATTAGGACCCATAATTGCATTATTTTCTCATACATTTTTATCACAGCCTCTAGATATCATATAAAGACACGCTACCAAGTTTCAAGAATTTCGGAGTTCGTTTGCATTCTCTGGAATTAAAAAACCAACAAACTTTATGTTTGGGTCGAATATTGGCGCCCTTGTGTTTGGAATTCCTTTTATTTTCTTGTATATGGTCTAAACATAGACTCAAGAACGCAAATATGAATTTTCAATCAAATTTTGCCAACTTTTTCACGCACTTGTAGTTCAAATTTGAATTATATCCGTAAAATGTCTAGAAATGCACTTAATGACTTAAATATAGCAAACGGAACCCGAAAGATACCAAAATTTTACATGGATCAAGTAATGGTGTATATTCAGTGTATAAAAATTTCCAAGACCAACGGATGTAGCAACGGTCGCTTTGCCTTCATACCTTGCTCGTTCTCTCTCGAAAACACGTTTCTTCCTCGGAGACGGTCTAGTTTTCAAGCGATGTACATCACAACTTTTATGAAATGTTCTCAAATTTATAACACAACATTTAGGTGTCATATGAAGGCACCATGCCAAATTTTATGTTTTTTGAAGTTTGTTTGCATTTTTTGGGATTTATAAACCGAAAAACTAGATGTTCGGGATCGAGTCTTGGCACTCTCATGTTTGGAGTTCCTTTCTTTTTATTGCATATGTCCTATACATAGACTCAAGAACACAAATATGATTTTTTTACCCAACTTTGTCAACTTTTTCACGCACTTGTAGTTCAAAATTGAATTATATCTGTTAAAGATATAGAAATGTACTTAATGGCTTAAATATAGCAAACGGAGCCCGAAATATTCCAAATATTTACATGGATCACGTAATGGTGTATATTGAGTGTAGAAAAAAATCAAGGCCAACGGATGAAGGAACGGTCGCGTTGCCTTCACACCTCGCTCGTTCCATCTCAAAAACATGTTTCTTCCTCGGAGATGGTCTAGTTTCCAAGCGATGTACATCACAACTTTTACGAAACGTTCTAAAAAATTTACCACTATATTTAGGTGTCATATGAGGGCACCATGCCAATTTTCATGCTTTTCGGAGTTCATTTGCATTTTTTGAAATTTATAAACCGAAAAACTAGATGTTCGAGATCGAGTCTTGGCACCCTCATGTTTCGAGTTCCTTTCTTTTTATTGTATATGGCCTAGACATAGACTCAAGAACACAAATATGTTTTTTTAATCCAACTTTGTCAACCTTTTCACACGCTTGTAGTTCAAATTTGAATTATATCCGTTAAAGATATAGAAGTGCATTTAATGGCTTAAATATAGCAAACGAAGCCCGAAAGATTCCAAATTTTTACATGGATCAAGTAATGGTGTATATTGAGTGCAGAAAAAGTTTCAAGGCCAACGGTTGAAGGAACAGTTGCGTCACCTTCACACCTCGCTCGCTCCATATCAAAAACACGTTTCTTCTTCGGAGATGGTCTAGTTTCCAAGCGATATACATCACACCCTTTACGAAACGTTCTCAAATTTTCACCACGGTATTTAGGTGTCATGTAAGGGCACCATGCCAATTTTCATGCTTTTCAGAGTTCGTTTGCATTTCTCAAAATTTATAAAAAGAAAAACTACATGTTCGGGGTCAAGTCTTGGCACCCTCATGTTTGAAGTTCATTTATTTTTCTTGCATATGGCCTAAACATAGACTCAAGAACACAAGTATGATTTTTTAACCTAACCTTATCAACTTTTTCACGCACTTGTAATTCAAATTCGAATTCTATTCGCTAAAGATATAAAAATGTACTTAATATAAGCCGAGTGTTGTCGCAGTGCACACGGCTTATAGGCCATATAAGCCGAGTGCTGTTGCAGGGCACACAGCTTACAGGCTGCTCCGTGACGGCACCGTCAACCACCTCCGTTTTGGACACGTGGCAGCTATCTTTGCCGTGTCTGCTCTATAAGCCGAGTGCTTTTTTGTGTAGATGCCGTGTACCTCATGTAAGCTGAGGGCTTTTCAGCACCACTCGGCTTATAGACTCCCATAAGCCGAGTCTTTTTTATTTGCCGGGTGTTTTTTTCAGCAGACTCGGTTTAGAGTGACATAAGCCGAGTACCCGAAAAAAAGAACTCGGCTTATACTATTTCAATCGGCAAAACGTGATTTTCCTGTAGTGTTTACAGAGGAATATATAAACCCCTAAATCCTCACCGAGGGGTGAGATCGACAACTGCTCCAGACCGCTTCCTTTTTTTTTCGCTTCAACGTATTTCTTTTTCACTGATGATTGCCTCGACTTGTGTTGGAAGCAAATGCGATTACGTTCATGGTGATGGTGGATGATTACCACCATTCCCCTTCATGCTGATATTGGTGATGGTGGAGGAATTTTCTTGTTAATCCAAGATGAATGAGCTTCTGGCGGTACTGAGAATGAACATATATGGTGGTGGTACTGAGAGTTGATGGATGCTGAAGCAATGTAAGCATTCTTATTATTTGTCAGGTTGCTGCTTTGACCATTCCATACTAAACTTGAGCACTGCAGTAGCAGTGCTCACATGCCGTAGGGGAGTGGGTGTAATCTGAATTCGGAGCTAACTGGCTGCTGCGACTCAATCCAAGGGAAAGGAAAGAAGGGAGGACGACGCCGCGGTTTGGCTGCCAGGGTTAGATGAGTCCGGGAGTGAATAGTAAATTCATTAAAAATACTAAAAAAATTCAAAAAATTCTGATTTTTTCTTTGGTGAAAGATGCTTCAGCACGTAATGTTCATGCCAAATTTCAAAGTATTTGGGCATCTGAATAGTTTTCGGCAAAAAGACAAACTTAGGATCTGAAAAAGTTCATTGTTTTGTGTGTTTTGTAATGTTCGGACATTTTATTTTGCTAAGAGCTATTCAGATGTTCGAATGTGCTAAAACTTAGCACGGCATCATGCACTCTAGCATCTTTCAACACAAAAAAGTTAGAATACTTTGAATTTTTTTAATATTGTTTTTTGAGGGTGTAAATGAGCTCGGGCTCAGAATTGGATATTCAGGACCTCATGTTGTATTTAACATAAAATGTGAGAAAAATCAAATAAAATTATTAAATGGGAAAAGTAAAAAACTCAAATTGAAAATAGAATATTCTAGAAAAGACTAGAAACCACAAATGGCATAAATATTACGGGAAAGGAAGGACTTGTATAATAAAATAAACATGGGAATGATTCTTAAGCTTTCAATACAGTTTAGTTAATTTACAGAATTTTACAAAAAATATGCTGAATTTTGTACAGTATAAAATATTTTTGTTCTAAAAAGTGTGTATTTTCTTGTTTTTTCCTTTATTTTTTTTCACATGTTTCTCATCTGCCCCTTCTCCCAATCTTATGGATTATACCAGTTTCTTTCTGGATCTATTATTAAGTTTGGAGCATCTAGTTTTGTCTCCAACTCCAAGTCTCACTGCTTCGTTCCCCTCTGCTTATCCCCTCGCTACAGTGCAGAGAGACGACAAGGGAGGCAACCACTTTCCCTCGATCCGTCGTCGGCCGGGTCACAGCGGCATAAGAGTGAGGAATTCCCGGGTGGGTCGCTTTTTTGTGACCGGCCAGTTACTGGTCCGTCTGCCCGGGCGCTTGAGACAGGTTTGAGACGCCCGGCTGTATATGCTCTTATCCCCTCGCTACAGTGTATAGAGGCGACCACTTTCCCTCGATCTGCCGCCGGCCGGGCCAAGTGTTCCTTCCCTCTCCGTCAACCGTTCCTGCGGCGGGAGAGTGCGGAACTATGTTCCTGCGGCTTCGACGTGTAGATAGTAGGGTAGTTTTCCTGGCGGCGCCG
Organism: Triticum aestivum; assembly: GCF_018294505.1. NCBI lineage: Eukaryota > Viridiplantae > Streptophyta > Magnoliopsida > Poales > Poaceae > Triticum > Triticum aestivum. The sequence goes on from NC_057813.1 coordinate 5,664,388, forward strand.
TCGATGTGCGGAACAAAGGTGCGGGCGCCTTTTCTCCTTATCGGTGAGGCCCTTGTGGCGGAGCCGGCAAGCATCCGACAATATGATCCAGCGAGGTGGCGTGCTCGAGGTAAGGTCGTGGCGGCGGAGGCGGTGGCCTTTCTTTGGACCTTTTTGTCCTCCCGCTCCATCTCCGTCTCAATGAGGTATGCTCTGGCCTAGCCGTGGAGTTCGTCGTTTGCTGGTCAAAGGGCCTGGTTGTAATTTTTTTTACTGATGAGATGCTTTGTATTGTACTGCAGGTGAAACTTCAATATAATCTAGGGACCTTTTGGCAAAAAGAGCTCCAAGTCTCACATTTTTCACAATAAAAAAATATACGTTAGTGGAGGCTGCTTTTTTCTTTTTTCTTTTTCTTTTTGAGGGGGTTAGTGGAGGCTGCTGGTGCTAAGGGCATCTCCAGCCGCGCCCCCAAGAAGGCCTCCCCAGGCGATTTTTTCGCGCCGGCGCCGAAAAGACGGCCCAGTCGCGCCCCCAGGACGCCGAAAATCGCCGGCTTGGGCCGAAAACAGCGCCGGCGGACCCAGCCCGAACCCGGCGCGCTGGGGGACGCCCGGGGGCGCCGGGGCGAGTTGTTTTGGTGCGAAGAAGCCGCGGGCCAGCCGCGTCAGCGACCCGGCGCCTCGTCTTCCCCCAATGGCCTCGGTTTCCACGGGAATCAATGGCAAGGCTGCCGCCGGTCAGCCTTGCCATTGATTCCTTCACGGGGCGGCGCCGACGCCTCCCCTCCCTCGCACGCGTACACATGGCGCGGCCCCGGCTATAAAAGCCGGCGGCCTCCACTCCACTTCCTGTGCCCACACCAGCCCCGCCCCGCCCCTCACCGCCGTCCAGCCCCTCCCTCTCCCTGCCTCTCCTGCGCGCCGTCGCCGACGCCATGGCAGAACGCTTCCCAGGGGACGAGGCGCGCGGCCAATGGCTTCGGCCGCCGTTCGCTCCGCCTTCTGGAGTCCTGGCTCCTGTTCCAGGCGAACATCCCGGCGCCGCCGGACATGCGCGCCGGGCCGTCGGGATGGAGGCTCAGCGCCGGGGGGTGCCCATTCCCCCGTTGCCCGACGCCGCGGCGAAGCCGGAGTACTTCGCCGACGAGGTTGAGATCGTCCGCGCGTCCCTCACCGACGCCCAACGCTCCCTCCCCCAGTACGCCACCGACAACCACGCCGCCTGGGCGGCGTATTTCAAGCGCCGACAGCAGCAGCTCTGGCGTCCACCAACGGCGCGCCGGTGGTCGGCGGGCGGCAGAACAGCGAGGGGCGCCACCTCTGGTGGGGCGTCCCCGGCCGCACACTCGAGGGCGTGCTCACGCACCTCGAGGGCGGCAACAACCCGCCGTTGGCATACCCCCCGGCGACGCACCGGCGCGCCGGGACATGGGCGCCAAGGCGGTTCGGGTCTTCCTCCTTTTCCTCCTCCCGATCCTCCTCACACTCCTCCGGAACTCCGGCCCTGCTCGCCGTCAAGGCCGAGCTTGCGTCGGAGTCGCCGCTCGGTCGGCGTACTCGCAGCGCCGGCATCGTCATCCACGAGGGCGGCCGGCGCGCTTCGTCCTCGGTTCCTCCGCGCTTCGTCAAGCCGAAGACGGAGCTGGGAATGGCGCCGGTGAAGACGGAGCCGGGGCTGGCGCCGGTGAAGACGGAGCCAGGCCTGGCGCTGGCGAAGGCGGAGCTCGTCGACGACGACGCGGCCCTGGAATGGGCGCGCCAGGACTCCATTGCGATGGAGAAGGCGGGGAGAAGGCGAAGGAGCGCCAGCGCGCCGAACTGCGCCGCTTCGCGGAGCGCCGACGCGGCCGCGACGAAGACGGAGTCGTCGTCCTGTGCGACAGCGACGACGACGACGCGCCGCCGCCAGTCCACCATGGCGACGTCGGGTCCAGCCGGGGCGTCCGCGTCAAGGAGGAGAAGGCCGACGACGACGATGGCAGCGACGGCGGCGACGACTTCAGCGCCTTTATTTTTTAGATTAGCTTAATAATGTAATGAAAATGGGCGAATTTGGCCGAAATTCGCCATGTTCGGACGAAATCTAACTGCTCTTTGTCATATCTTCGCCGAACGGGCCCCCCTTTTTTTTTACACTCGCCTGTAGGCGGCCCTGGGGGGTCGACGGCTGGGCGACGACTCGCCCAGGGCCTTTTTTTTCGGCGGCTCACCCCAGGCGGCGCTTTTAGACGCCCCTGGGGGGCCAACGGCTGCAGATGCCCTAATGCGCCACACATTCCAGGTCCACAAATAGTTTGTTTCCACTACTTCCTGTCTGCTTCTTCTTTCCTTCTGTCTCTGGCTCTCTGCGGCGACTACCAATCTGCAACAGCGGCGGCGACAGCGCCGAAGGTACCCTTCTGCTCGTCTTCTCCCCCTCCTCCTCCTCTGTTCCTTGGATCTAGTTAGCGCACAGCTCTCTTCTTTCTTTCATTCTTTGTGGCTTCGATGTTGCAGAGGTGGACAGTTGCTGTTCGGTGTTCTTCGGGATGCTCTTCTTCAGCTCCTGCTCTTGATTGACCCAAGCCAGGTGATGCATTCTTTTGTGCCGTCCGCCACAAAATCACCTTTTCCTCATCCTGAGACCGATTGTCTTCCCACTACAGCAGTGCGTGTAGATCCAGAGCAAGGGGAGGATCAGCTCTTGCTCGATCTGTTTCTCTCCTCCTGATTAATCTCTTGTTTGCGATGCTATTTTTATTTCTGTGACGCACAAACAGCAAAATCTGGTTCCTGGATATTTTTACTTTTACACTCTAGTTATATTATTGTGAAAATGTTATCTATGTACATCAGGAAAAGAAAAAGAAATATAAGAAAAATAAAGCAAAGAGAAAAATGGTCAGTGGTCAGAGCTTAGTATATCTATCCTAGCTCGGAGGGATGCTGCATCTTTTTTTTCTTTTCACTCTGTCCAGCTTTTCCAAAATAAATAAATTAGTAGTACCGTGAGCTGTTACTTTCACGCACCTAAAATGTCCAGCTTTTGCTCATCCGGTGGTCCTCTGAAAACAACCACAGCACGATTTTTGGTTATTCTGATGTGAATTTATGATGTGCAGAACTGGATCTTTTCTTCACTAGTTCACCTTGGGTTACTGTTGCAAAGGACTCTGCCAATTGGATTTGAAGGAGCTGTTATTCAAGGTACTACTTCTTTGGAGGAAAGCAATGCATAGGTGCATAGTGTACTGTTACTTTCACCAACCAATCAAGTTCAGGTTTTCCTCATTCTGTTTTCTGAAAAACACAATGTTTTCATTGCAGAATTTCACGCCAAGGACAAAGCTGTAGCCGTCTGTAGATCCAGAGCAAAGGCAAAAAAAGGTCGAGATATGGAGGTCGCTGCTGGGGCGATGGGCCCTGTCATCCGTAAGCTCGGCGAGCTACTCGTCGGAGAATACAACCTAGAGAAGCGAGTAAAGAAAGGCGTACAATCGCTCCTAAACGAGCTGGAGATGATGCATGCTGTACTTCGCAAGGTTGGCGAGGTGCCATCGGAACAGCTCGAGGAGCCGGTCCGGATTTGGGCTGGCAAGGTGAGAGACCTCTCTTGCGACATGGAAGACGCTGTTGACGACTTCATGGTGCGTGTGGATGAGGGTTCAAGCAGCAATCCTACGAACATGCGGAATCGAGTCAAGAAGTTCCTCAAGAAGACCACCAAACTGCTTGGCAAGGGCAAAGCACTTCATCAAATCAGTGATGCCATCAAAGAAGCTCAGGATCTTGCCAAGGAGTTGGCGGACCTGCGTAGAAGGTACGAGCTTGACACTCGTAGCACTAGCAATGGTGCTACCATTGACCCTCGTGTGTTAGCTCTGCACAAAGATGCAGGGGAGCTTGTTGGCGTTGACTGCACAAGGGATGAGCTTATTAAAACACTGATTTGTGAGGGCGGGAGTTACAAGGAGCAACTGAAGATAATCTCTATTTTTGGTGTTGGTGGGCTGGGCAAGACAACCCTAACCAAAGTAGTTTATGAGAAGATCAAAGCTCAATTTGATTGTGCGGCGTTTATCCCTGTGGGTCAGAACCCAGATATCCGGAAAGTTTTCAAGGACTTGCTCTATGAACTTGACGAAGAGAAGTTCAAGGACATTCATAATACAACAAGATGTGAAAAGCTACTCATCAAGCAAATAAGTGAATTCCTCGTGGATAAGAGGTATGCATCATGTAGTGCTTGTCTTTTGTATATATTTTGGAAATATATGTGAAGTAGTCATATGTACATTAAATTTCATATCTTCATTTCCATTATTGTTATAATTATATATCTATAGTAGTCAGTTTCTTTTTAAAAAAATTCTACTTCTTTATTTTTTGCGCACGCGCATTATTTTTGTTACTCTTGTATTGTTTTAAGCATTTTTTGTTGCATCCCTTCATATTTTTGCATGTATATCCATAGTGGTTATAGTAACTTACAGTTTATCCTTGTTTCAAAATTCAGTTTCTAATGATATCAAAATAATTGGCATAGGTACCTCATCGTAATTGATGATATATGGGAAGAAGAAATATGGAGATATGTAAATTGTGCTTTGAATAAAAACAAACTCCATAGTCGGGTCATCACAACAACCCGCAATTTGAGTGTGTCTCAAGCATGTTTCTCTTCCAGTGATGACATGATTCACAAAATGGAACCTCTTTCTGATGAAGACTCACAGATACTCTTTCATCGAAGAATATTTCAAAGCGAGGAGAAATGTCCAGAAGATTTGCAGATACTATCAAGTGATATCTTGAAGAAATGTGGTGGTGTACCGTTAACCATCATTACAATAGCTAGCCTCCTGGTTACTAGTCAAGGGATAAAGCCAAAACATGAGTGGATGCATGTGTACAATTCGATGGGCCGTGGAGTTACAGAAAGTGGTATTGCGAAGGACATGAAGAGGATATTATCACTTAGCTATTATGATTTGCCTCCTCATTTGAAGTCTTGTTTATTATATCTAAGCATCTTTCCTGAAGACTTTGAGATTGAGAGAGAATGGTTGATATGGAGGTGGCTTGCCGAAGGTTTTATCCATCATGAAAAAAAGAAACCAGCCTATTTGAGATCGGAGAGAGCTACTTCAACGAGCTTATGAACAGGAGCTTGATCCAGCCAGCACAAATCAATGAGGAAGGCACGATAGTAACTTTCCGCATACATGATATGGTTCTTGATCTTATCTGCTCACTGTCAAGTGAAGAGAATTTTATTTCCATATTGGATAATGCTGAGTGGCATGCACCTAATCTGCAAAGGAAATTCCGCAGGTTATCACTTCATAATATCAACTCAAAGGTTCAGAGCCATCAGTTTGATAGCACTAGCCTGTCAAAAGTGAGGACCTTTGCTGTTTTCTCTCCCGTTACTTGCGATTGGTTGCCATCTCTCTCAAGCTTCCTATTCTTACGTGTGCTGGATCTTGGGAACTGTGGCAGCCGTGAAAGCAGCTCTGGTATCAGCCTCAAGTATGTGGGGAATTTAATTCACCTAAGGTACCTAGGGCTCAAGGATGCAGATGTTTGCGAACTCCCAATGGACATAGGCAAGTTGCAGCTTTTACTGACACTGGATATAAGAGGCACTAGTATAAAAGAATTACCTGCAAGTGTTATTCAGCTCCGAAATATGATATGCCTATATGTCAATTACAGGGTGAGGCTGCCAAAAGGAATGGGGAACCTGACATCCCTCGAAGTGCTAGAACAAGTACGCTTATCCTCATCTCCTCACATTGTGGAAGAGCTGAGCCATCTGACAGAGGTTAGGACACTCAGTGTTTACAGTGCTGACATGGACGAGGATCTGTTTGATATATTAACCAAGTCTCTAGGCAACCTGCAGAAATTGCAAAATCTGCATATTTATGATGGCGGCAGATTGATGGATCGCATGCGTGAAAGCTTGGTGCCCCCTCCAAACCTCCGTTGTTTTGTTTCACGGAACCCCTTTTCTCCTTTGTGGTTCTCGCGACTTCCGAAGTGGGTTAATTCAAGGTCGCTTCCCCACCTCTCCCGCCTGTCAATAGATGTGGAAGAACTGCAAGGGGATGACATTCAGATCATTGGGATGCTGCCTGCTCTTCGGTTTCTACGGCTGGGTGCAAGTCGCGTGATGGGAACGTTGGTTGTGAGGGCCGATGCATTCCCATCTGCGAGATGCTGCACGTTCAGACGGTTTCCGACGGCGCCGTGCCTTTTCCCACCTGGAGCTATGCCAAGGGTTCAGCGCCTTTACTTCAATGCCTCTGCACGGTCGATCGCGAGTGGTGAGGTTGACTGCGGCATGGGCCACCTCCCTTCTCTCGAGCATGTTGAGGTTTTTCCGGAGTGTGGGAATTCCAGCGATGAAGAGATGGAGACAGCCAACGCTTGGCTGAGGCGCGCAGCAGAAGCCCATCCAAAACGTCCCACCATTCAAATCATTGGCGTATGAGTGCTGGCATGCCTCTGCCGCCGGTAAGGTAAGGTCTACTAACCTGAGAAACCAAGAATTCCCTTTTCCTGAAAATGCTCATCACCATATTATTTGATTTATTCCTCTTAGTTTCCCAATTCCAGGCCTTCAACAGGATCCTCGAGTCAGGTACTAGTAATTCCATCAGGCCTTCAACAGGATGCTGTTCCAACATTCCGATAGGCAACAAACAATTCACTGTGCCGTCGCAGTCACCGACAATTCACTGTTACCGCCGGCAACTCCCAATAAACATAGGATGGAGGCGAACGGCATCGGCCAGCCAAGACCAAACCACGACACTACACCGTCGACGCAATCGAAAGGCTCCGCGCATCCGAGACTGCACAACGCCGTGACACCACCTGTGTCACGAGGCACATTCGAAGGGACATGCGGATCCGAGACGACGCCACGGCACCTGTGTGCCACCAGCGTAGTCGAAGAGCATCGCCAAGCAGACCACACCACGACACTGCACCGTCGACGCAATCGAAAGGCTCCACACAACCGAGACTGCACAACGCCACGACACCACCTGTGTCGGGGGTACATTCGAAAGGTTGCACGAGGCCGAGACGACGCCACGGCACCTATGTGCCACTGGCGTAGCTGCAGGGCACCGCCTAGCAGAGACGCACCAAGAGAGCACTCAACCACGACACACACCACCGTCAACCCCAGACTGGCCGCACCACCACCACCGACCAGCAACCTCAAACCAGCCAAGCACCACCCCAACCCTCAGGCAAGCAGCATTGAGCAGCGTCCTCGAAGACAGGCGCCACCAAGGTGGTAACGACGTCGAGGACACCGCCGCTGTCCGATCCAGGAGCTGGATCTAAGGCTTTCACCCGGAGAACAAACAGAGTGAGCGAGGAACCAGGGCATTGTACGACAGCACCTCCAAAGAGGGATCCGACACAACAGTGCGTCGCTGCCGCCGGTGCCGACAGAGGCCGACACAGAGCTTTCGCCCATACCCATCATCCTCGCCACCCTTCTGCTGAGCCGCGGCACTGAGGCCGGATCCATCGCCGCATAGGGGCAAAACCTTGAGTGGCGACAGAGACCAAGCGCCGGCTAGTCGAACCACCAGACCGCCGAATCAGCAGGAGGTGGAACTGAGCAAGGCAGCTACGGGGGGTGCAAAAGATCCGACGGTGGTCGAGAGCAGAGGAGGAAACCTTGCCGCCCGCGACCTGGATCTGGCCAGGAAGAGAGGAAGTGGCAAGCCAGCGTCCTGGCCCCGCGCCCCACGCCGCCCGTGCGGTCGCAGACGGCGCGACCACGACATCGATGCAAGGGACCGAAGCCCCCGACGCCACAGCCGCCCGCCGGCCCAGATCCAGCGCGCCGGCCAGATCCGCAGCAGAGGGAAACGCGCGCGCGCGCCACCCCCAAGCGCCGGCGAGCAGGTCTCGCGACACCTCGACGCCACCCTGCTCCCCACGCGCGCCCCGCGCCCCACGGCTTCGAGCTCGGCAGAGCTCGCCACCAAGACGACCGCGGCCACCCAGCCACCCGGCCACCACGCGTCCGCCGCGGGATCTCCCCGAGCCACCTTCGGAGGCAGGGGGCCGCCGCCACCGTGGCAAGGCCAGCGGCAGCGGCGGAGGAGAGGAGGCGTAGGAGAGGGGGCCGCCGGCGACTGGCGAGGTTCCCCCCGAGTCGCCCGAGCGGAGCGACGCGAGGTTCCCCCCGACTACGGGGAAATTTGACCACCACAGCTCTTGTCATCTACCCTTAACACGCCATCTCCTTTTGATTCGCCGGGTGAGGCAATTATTTACAGCTAGCGACATTTTATGGCGGCAGGAGGACCGAAAACTTTCCATATGAATGAAGCCGATCAAAGGAACTCCAGCTACTGGTAATCAGGGTTGAACACGATGCCCTCTTGGTGGATTAGATCCTTCATTTGTTCTTCCGACAATGCATGCTGCTCGAAGTCAAAGCTGAAGGGCATCGTGCAGACTGGCTCGTCACTTATGTCATGCAGGGATGCCAAGTAAGGATGCGCAAGTGCCCCTTCAACTGACCAAAAAAAAAAATAAAGGAACAATCAGTAACTATCGATCAATAACTGACCAAAAAATAAAGGATGAATCTTGGAGACGGATATTTTGCTAGTCAAAACTATCGATCGTCAACAATAGAAACAGCACCCAACTGGCAACAATATTGCAAAAAACTTCCACGCGTGCACGTTAACTTGTCTTGTTCTTCCTCGTTCGTCATTCCCTCTCTTTGGTGATGGATACATCATCTTCATTGTCGACCTGGCCGACACTTGCAGTGGCCGCCGCAGGGGAACCCCAGAAGCATGAGGACACTAATATCGACCCAGAATGGGTGGTGGAGGTGGTAGCGCTGTCGCCGGCCAAGACGTGCCGACTGTGGCCGTCGTCCACCGTACTGATCCAGCACTAGAGATGGTCACGACCCGACGTGTCATTATGTGTAGAAATATTTTTAGGAAGTTAAGTTCTGGAGGAAGGACTAGGTGCAAGAATGTTTAACTTCTCGAAGTGTGAGGAGGTGGTTTGAAGAGAAAATTTTAAAGAAGTCACTAGAAAAGCTTTAGGAAGGTCTGGTCTCGACAGATTAAAAACCAGTTTTGCCTCTCCGTCTCCGTATGAACACCAAATGTGAAAGAGAATAAGAGTACTTGGTGGAAACCGAACGCAAAAGATCTACTCCTCCTGCCAAACAATTCTATCTTGAAGATTACATGCGTATGAATTACTACAATCTCTAACAAGGACTAGATATGCTTGAAAGTCTGGTCTCATGGAGCACCCTGGCGACTGCGGCGACCCGCAGGGCGAC
>NC_057813.1:5673957-5674717 GCF_018294505.1 Triticum aestivum
GCCGCGGGACGACCGGTGGTTTGTCGCGACCGCGTCCCCCCGCCCGCTCCGGCTCGCCTGCCGCTGCCTTGCGCCGCCGGCGGCCTTACTCCCGGGGGTGGGAGTTCGGCTGCCCGTGCGCGGGCTCGGCCACTCTGCCGGCTGCCGAGGTCGCCTCGGGTGGCCTCAGAGCAAGGCGGTGCCTTGCGGGCTGGATGTGGCCCACGCCGCCGGCGCCCTGCTGGTTGGGGGTTGGCCGGGCGGGCTGAGCTAGGCACCGCTCGCTCGTCCTGGCGGTTCCCCGGTGCCCTCGCTCCGGTACGTCCGTCCGCTCCGCCGCCGTCGGGCGTCGATGTCTCCCGGCGATCTCCAGTTGTTCCCCCTTTCGGCCCTTCATCGCTTTCTTCGGCTCCTCCCAGCTGTGCTGCTCCCCCCTCCCCCGCCTCCGTGGTCTGGGATCTTATCCTCGCCGGCCGACGACCGCGTCCTCCCCGCCGACGGCACGCGTGGAAACCCTAGCGGGGCACGCGGCCTCCTCCCATGGGCCGGCCCCTCTCATTTCGGGCCCGATGCGGCGCTTGGGCCTGCTCCCCCTGCCCCCACCTGCTGTCGAGCCTTCCAGCCCTTGCGTAGGTGCTGGGCCAGTCCAGCCCATGGTCGCCGCTGGCCCAGTTGCGGCCTAGTGCCCCCCCCGCCCCCGCCCGGGGTGGGATATGGCTCCCTCTCCAACCGCCTTCGTTCCCCGTCACCCCTATCGGACGAAGCGACCTCGCCCCCTGCT